>NC_089774.1:3309049-3316549 GCF_040412425.1 Macrobrachium rosenbergii | reverse complement strand
CATCTGCAGGAAAACAATTAAAAAATGCGATCGAATCGAGTTTTCTGTACAGCGTATAATCAAGGCCACCAAAAATAGATCTATCTTTCGGTAGTCTCAGTATAATGCTGTATGAGACACGGCCCATGAAAACTTTAACCACGGCGCGGTGGTGTCCTATCCTATATCGTTGCCAGACGCACGATTATGTGTAACTTTAATCTTAAATAACATAAAAACTACTAAGGAGGCTAGAGGGCTGCAATTTGGTATGTTAGATGACTGGAGGGTGGATGATCAACATACCAATTTGCAGCCCTCTAGCCTCAGTAGTTTCTAAGATCTGACGGACAGAAAAAGCGCGGACGGGCAGACAAAGCCATCTCAACAGTTTTCTCTTACGGAAAACTAAAAATACGAGGCCAAATCCAAATTGTGGCCAAGAAGGAAAATATCGGGAGTTGGTTGAGAGGGGACACTGACCCTGTAAGCAGCCTTGGATTCTAGCCTGTGTCCAGAAGCATAAAACGCACAGAAATGTGGATCTGATTAACGAAAAACAAAACATTCTCTTTTACTGTAATGGTTTTGGGACCCTGCTATGACTCACTGACACCTGACCTCGACTAAGGTTTGTTGCAAGATTCAGTAAATAACCTTTCTCTTGTATCCAGATACGGCGAAGGTTAATACGTAAAAACTTACCGTATATTTTATCCGGATATCAAAAAGGACACCGCATTTCTCATCCGGACATAACATAAGACACGGGAAGGTTAAATAAATGACAAACTTCAAATCAGATTAAAGGTTAAACAAATGACAAACTTGAAATCAGATGAAACTCGACCGGACCCCTCTTATCCGTACATGGCACAAATACCACACTCTCTCATCCGGAAATGAAAAAGATTCGTAAATGAAGAGAACCAGTTTTCCCCTGACGTCACAAGTACTTTTTCATCAGAGATGTCCTTATAGAGGAGGCTGCTTGCAAGTCCAGTCCTGATACGTTATCCATATTCGATTAAGTGGGCAGAAATGGTTACTAATCTGATCATGGCCAAATCTTCCACACTGTCTATGGCCGTTTATAATTCTCTCTCTCTCTCTCTCTCTCTCTCTCTCTCTCTCTCTCTCTCTCTCTCTCTCTCTCTCTCTCTCTCTCCTTTCAGTATTCATAAGACTGAATATATATGCGTGTGTGTGTGTGTGTGTGTTTGTGTGTGTATATACATTATATATACTTTATTTACTTATACAATATATATACACACTTATGCACAGTATACAGTATATATACATACACACAAACATATATATATATATATATATATATATATACTCATATTAAGCAAGAAACTGAAAACCTTCCTTTCAAGCACAAAGACACTACTGCTTTTCCAAGCAAGCTCAAGTCATCAGAGAGTTCAAAAGCACAAGCAGACCGAAAATCCAACAACAACGCTTGTCTTTACGTTACTGGCGTTGTTGCAACTGAAACGAACAAACAATGGCAGAATACTAATGCCGTTGCAGCTGAGTCAGTGCAATTGCAAGGGTCATATCCCTCGCCGCCCCCTCCCCAAGCACTCCAAAAGCACTGCAAAGCAAAATGAGGGTTTTATTCCACTGCCCAAATTTGTCCAGTGGGAGCCAAAATCCTCT
Source organism: Macrobrachium rosenbergii (assembly GCF_040412425.1). Classification (NCBI taxonomy): domain Eukaryota; kingdom Metazoa; phylum Arthropoda; class Malacostraca; order Decapoda; family Palaemonidae; genus Macrobrachium; species Macrobrachium rosenbergii. The sequence goes on along the minus strand of NC_089774.1, from coordinate 3,314,902 downwards.
CCCACAAGCAACAGGAACAAGATCTGAAATCGCCTGTAAAGCTAACAGTCTCACTCTCTCTCTCTCTCTCTCTCTCTCTCTCTCTCTCTCTCTCTCTCTCTCTCTCTCTCTCTCTCTCTCTCTCTCTCGCAATCATGACGCAAAAGGTAGGAGAGCCCTGAAAAAGCAAGCAAGCAGCAAGCAGTCAGCAAGCAATCCATACCTCGCCTCCAGCGGCCTGACTCTCGGGTTCAACAATGAATAAATAAACATCTTCTCACCTGGGCAGAGGCGTAGGGGAGGGGGGGATAGGGGTAGGGGGCATATCCCACCAGGACCTCCGCTGCTCTCCGTGTGGGCAGGTGAAAGTGCACGTGTACGCCAAGAGGTGTGCGCGGGGACTGTACACAGGTGTACACAGGTGCACACTGCATGCACTTTCAACTTGACCTGCCTACTCCCTTCCCTTTGCTTGACGGGCAGGGTCGCCTCGCTGGAATAGCCAGCGGTGATTACAGGTGTTCGGAAATACACCTGCGGGGAACCTGTTGGGATTTGTCTGTGAAGCACCTGTGCAGATTTGGTCTGGACTGAAGATCCTTCGACATGACAACTGTTGTGATTTATCTGTATGGTAAACATCTGCATTCATCTGCAAAACACCCGTGCAGATTTGTCTGAGGCACAGCTGTGCAAATGTATTGTAAAGCAGGTGTACAGATGTATTTGTCAAGCACCCATATATATATAACTTTACAGCAACTGTACGGATATATCTGCATAAGACAGTTATGAATTTATCTCCGTATCAGCTGTGCACATGTTCGACACCTCCCTATATACACCCAAACACGCACCTGCAAAGCAACTGTGCTAATGTACCTAAACAACAGCTCTACAGATGTACAGGTATGCCACCTATAAATCTGTCTGTACAACACCTGCACAGTGTATGATAACAGTATCTGTGAAGACAAGATCATTTGTCCACCTGTTACGTAGGTACATCTATACAACAGATGCCTTTATTTCCAAGTAAGAATATTCTCAGACTATCATATATACTGTGCATGTACAGGTACGATACATGTGTCATTCTCAAACCTTTATGATGGAGATTTACAAGTCACATGTGAGAATCATCCCAAACTCAGAGATTTGCATTTTGTCATCAATAACAAAGAAGTTGTAGCAAACATACGGGCACTGATAGGGAGTAAAATATTGCAAAATTGGGTCTGGTCAGCGCCTGGATTGGTGACCACCAAAATAAACCACATTTCTTTGGGAAATGATAATCTCATCCCCCTAGTAATATACAAGTAAAAAATGCGCCGAAGAAACTTTGGCGCAATCAAGTTTTCTGTACAGCCGCTACAGCGTATAATCAAGGCCACCGAAAATAGACATATCTTTCGGTGGTCTCGGTATAATGCTGTATGAGCCGCGGCCCATGAAACTTTAGCCACTGCCCGGTGGTGGCCTTCCTATATCGTTGCCAGAAGCACGATTATGGCTAACTTTAACCTTAAATGAGATAAAAAATACTGAGGCTAGAGGGCTGTAATTTGGTATGTTTGATAAATGGAGGGTGGATGATCAACATACTAATTTGCAGCCCCCTAGCCTCAGTAGTTTTTAAGATCTATTTTCTTTTACAGAAAACTAAAAATGGAAAACAAATAAATAAAAATCTCATCCCACTAATAAAAACAATTAAATAAAAAAAAGTAAAAGCTCGGAATGGGTCACAACGAGAACTGAGAGCGCCTGTGAGAAAGTGAAAGCGCTATAAGAAAAAAAAAAAAATAATCTATATGACAATCGTTAACTGGGAGCGAAATGTGGTGTCAATGAAGTCTGCTTGGAAAGTTAATGAAAGAAACTTGTTCTTCGGTCGTAATTAGCTGGAAAGTTATTGCTATGCAATCAGGTTTTTAATCAGTCTGTTGTGCGTATGTATATATATATATATATATATATATATATATATATATATATATATATATATATATATATATATATATATATATATATATATATATATATATATATATATATATATATATATATATATATATATACATATATATATATATATATATACATATTTCTTTAACAATCTATCAGTCGTCCCCTTTCTCTCGTTCCGGCTGATGTGAGCAAGAGTTATACGTAAATCTCTCTCTCTCTCTCTCTCTCTCTCTCTCATCATCATCTACCGTCCTCCAAATGGCTTCTAGGTGTAGCAATCGACCAAATGGCGACACGACGACCAAAGCAACCGGTCATTTGTGTCTTGCTCTAACACGACTTGCTAATAAACAACTAGCAACTATAATAAAGTATAAACTGAAAAGTTCTCTCAATATTATTATTATTATTATTATTCAGAAGATGAACCCTATTCATATGGAACAAGCCCACCAAAGGGGCCACTGACTTGAAATTCAAACTTCCAAAGAATATTAAGGTGTTCATTAAGAAGTAAGAGAAAGTAATGGGAAACACCAAAAGAAGAGACCTCGCTCATCAGAAAAGAAAAAATAAAAAAATAAATAGATAAAAATGTATTAAAATGCAACGAGAACAGTATTAGTGTAGTATTATTGCATTACAAATCTATTTCTTAAAACTACACGGGTGTTTCAATGATGTATGAGTTTTATGTATTTAATTTGACGTTCATGTCAGTTTCACGGTCAGGTATATGCAGGTCAGGCTGAAATACGGATAAAGAATAAGGCGAGTGAGTGAATGGGTAAAGGCCCTTGTCTTGTTAAATATCAGATGTCTCTGACACTTGTCAAAGACCTTAGCAGCTTGTTACAAGCAGCAACTGATAATACTGAGGTTCGAAAGTCCTGATCCCAGATCAAAGAGGAAGGTCGAGCCTTGTTTTGTTCGGGCAACAATGGCCCATAACAGAACAGCCGATTCATTCACTGATGTTCAGCTCGGCAGTGGGTGTCAGTGAGGCCTGAAAATCGACACAGAACTTTTATTTTATTATCAGCAGCTTTTCCTCACGTTTATTAATGTTTGCGTAATTAAATTTTCATCTGCTCCTTGATTCCTCTTCATTTGGTTTTATTTTCTTTAAGTCAGTAAATGCTGTCGAATTTCTCAGTTCCAGAGGTCCTTTATTCCTCACACCATTGGACTGTGGAACAGTCTCCCTGAGAATGTCGTGCGATTGGAACCTCGAAAGTTCAAGCGAAGATGCAATGCATTACGACCCTAAAACAATTCTCCTTGTTTCATTAATTTATTTATATCTTTATTTATTTATTTCTTAATTCATTCATTTACCTACTTTCTAATACCTGATCTCTACTTTCTGTATTTCTTATTATCCTCTGTAATTTCCTTCAAATGAACGTCATATTCTTTGGAAGCTTGAATTTCAAGTCAGTGGCCCCTGAAGACTTGTTTCTTATGAATGGGGTTCATCTTATGAATAATAATAATAATAATAATAATAATAATAATAATAATAATAATCTATTGAAATGTCCGAGAACAAACCAAAATCTCTTTGTACCTCTGCTAAGCTTTCCCACGAATCACGTACCTGGAAATCAGTCGACTGTTATGGGTCCCAGTCAAAGTTCAGAACAGCAAGGACTGACCAGCCTTATCACAAAACGTAACACAGACATAGCACAGAAACAAAGACACGTTCACAGACATAATCTGACACCCACATGCTCAATGAACCCTGTCAAATGAAAGGCTGTGGTCGACCATACATGTTATCTACCCTCTCAGTTCGACAATCGGAGTTGCCATCTCCATCGTGAGTCGATGGGACACGCTGGAACCGGTTACGCTTCGTTTGAGACGTGTTTATCGATCGGAGAAACAATGGTACTTGCGTATTATGTAAAGCGTAATGCCTTTATTTTCTCTTTTCCGTTCTTTGTGTAGAATCGTCATTTCGGGACTTCTTGTGACTCTAGTCGAGTATGTAGAATTATATTAATTAGTCAGTTTAGGAAGTGATATAAAATGAATTACAGTAAGGATTTTTACACATGGGTCCAGGTGGTGTTCATGGAATATAGAATGTTGAGAGAGAGAGAGAGAGAGAGAGAGAGAGAGAGAGAGAGAGAGATTCTAATTTTGAGATAAAGTAAATCATGGTGAGGATTTTCACCTGGGGTTCATGAAATACAGAAAGCTTAGAGAGAGAGAGAGAGAGAGAGAGAGAGAGAGAGAGAGAGAGAGAGAGAGAGAGAGAGAGAGAGAGAGAGGATTATATTCATTTAAAGTAAATCACAGTGAGGATTTTACCTGGGGTTCAGGAAATATAGAACGCTTAGAGAGAGAGAGAGAGAGAGAGAGAGAGAGAGAGAGAGAGAGAGAGAGAGAGAGGAGAGAGGGGATTCTAATTTTGATATAAAATAAAATAAATCATAGTGAGAATTTATACCTGGGGTTCAGGAAATATAGAACGCTCAAAGAGAGAGAGAGAGAGAGAGAGAGAGAGAGAGAGAGAGAGAGAGAGAGAGAGAGAGGGGGGTTCTAACTTGGGGTTTACCGGAGGGCAACAAGGGGGTTTATTTTGCCTTAATTTTTTATGTTACTAGTTACCTGGATGGCTGGAGAGAGAGAGAGAGAGAGAGAGAGAGAGAGAGAGAGAGAGAGAGAGAGAGAGAGAGATTTTAATCATATTAATAAACAACCCAAATATGATAACTTCAACCAATCTATTATATCTAATGTAGTAACCTTCAATAATAAACTAGTTAACCTGTCTCCCAATCGGGCACTTCAATTAACGCCTTCATTGGGTACCCGTGCCCCAACAACAGAGCATCCGCGTTCTGTTGAGGTGTCACGACGGCAAACTGCCCAGAACCAACGGTCATTCATGCCCTTCACGGCAAGACTGTGGAATGACTTCCTGGCATAATTATGAATGTATGTTCATCTTGAAAAATAATAATAATAATAATAATAATAGTAATAATAATTAATACTCACAAAAACAGCAATTAATATATGAACAAGTGAATAAGAATTAACATTACTCAGATAAATATAAACATTCACCAAAAACTGTGAAACAAAACTACATAAATTAATACATAAATAAATGAATAAATAAATAAATATGAATGAAAATAAACAAATTAATTCGTTCATTAACTAATAAATAGATAAGGCTTCCGAACCTATGCCTAGACGACACTAAAGATTGCAACTTCGAACACTTACAAAAAAAGAAAGTTGTTCCAGCGAATTACCAGAGCGTAAAGAAAACAGATATTTCGTAGTGCATGTGAGTTTTGAGGTTAATACATCATCGAATTAAAATATACAGACGCATCTGCGATACATATGTATACCCACCACACAAACCAACTAGAAAGTGAACCCATACACAACAACAGCAACAAACAGTTGTATGGGGCACGGAGGGGTGGGGGTAAGGGTATCTGGTATGGAAAGCTGGGTATGGCAGAATCGAGACGGAGGAAGGGCCACTGGCCATTTGGCCGAAACAGGTTGCAAGACTGGGCGCGTGCGTGCGTGCGTACGTAGGCATGCCCAGGTAGTACCTGGGCATCGGTACTTTCACTCTTTTGCCCTACTTCAGGCTGGCTTTGGGGCATGGTCATACGCTGATTGGCATGAACATTGGTCGTATTGCATATGCCCATGGGAAGTTGCAACGTAAATATAGTCTAGACGGCGATAAAAAAAATATTGAAAAAAAAACTTGGCAATGAAGTATGAATTCATGGTTCCATTGAGCAATGGGGTGTGTAACATCATGATGAATGGATCTGGCACAGCGTCGAATAAAAGGGGAAAATGGAGAAATGTAGGAGAGGAGAGAATTAGATATTTATGACCTCGGAAGAA
>NC_089774.1:3299049-3304049 GCF_040412425.1 Macrobrachium rosenbergii | reverse complement strand
TAGATCAGTGTAAAGCAGAAACAATATATAAAAAAAATAACCTACTTGTAAGTCCACTCGATTAATAAAATGAAACACAACACTTGGCATCTCAATTCATGACAAAATCATGTAGGCAACTTAACTATAAGAAAAACGAAATTTCCACATTGCGCAACGGTCCAGATCCCGAGATAAGGCGCGATTTACGGAACGCGCAGCCTTGGCTACCCTGTTATTTCAGGGCTATTCATCTACTCTCTCGTACGCTGCATAAAAGCTGTTTCGATAAGGTTCAGAAGGACGTATTTCTGCATCGGCAGGTCGCCCTTATGTGCGAGGGAGGTCTTGATAATGGCCGTCTGACGTCACAATTAGACTCCCACGAGTACTCGAAGGGTTGAATGAAACGCAACCGAATGAGAGCTGAGTGGAAATTGGGTTGAATGAAACGCAACCGAATGAGGACTGAGTGAAAATTGGGTTGAATGAAACGCAACCGAATGAGAACTAAGTGAAAACTGGGTTGAGTGAAATGAAACCAAATGAAAATTGGGTTGAATGAAACGCAACCGAATGGGAAAAGTGAAAATTGGGTTGAGTGAAATGCAACCGAACGAGAACCGAGTGAAAATTGGGTTGAATGGAATGAAACCAAGTGAAAATAGGGTTGAATGAAATGTAACCAAATGAAAATTGAGTGGAAACTGAATTGAACGAAATGCAATTGAATGAAAATTGGGTTGAATAAAATGCAACCGAATGACAACTGGGTTGAAACAAACGCAACCGAACAGAAATTGCGTTGAGTGAAACACAATCGAATAAAATAAAAAAGTATGAAAATTAAATAGAGAAATATAAAATAAAAACAAAAACTGAATAAGGAAAATGCCCACTAAAAGTGACGCCAAATTTGCCACCAATTTTAAATACGACCTAAATCCACGCTCAATTAATGACAGGAGGAGAGGTGATCCAGAAGACATAACCTATGCGCAAACCATGAGAAGTATTCCTCGATGAAACAACATAAATCAACCAGGTTCAACAGAAAACACCAAACTGATATAAAAAAAATTGGTGTTATTTTTACCTTCAGGTACCAGGAGGCAGGTATAATCTTCAAAGCAGTTTTTCCCCTGGTAGAATCTTACCTGAAAGATGAAACAAAACAAGAGATTAGTTTTGTAATAATAATAATAATAATAATAATAATAATAATAATAATAATAATAATAATAATAATAACAATAACGTAACTCTTTTTTCGGATGAGGTCACTAGCACCATGCCTCTTTCCAAAGGTTGTCACACACCACAACTGACCAACTGTTAAGCAGACAATTCACAGCTTAGGTCAGCGGGGGCACGAAGATTTTAAAAGAGCTGGGCATATTTGCTCGTGGCCCGAGTATCGTGACCACCAAACCATGAGACGCCATTTTATATAAGTGGGTGGAACGGAATACCGATCTTTCTAAGTTAGTATATTGAAATAAACTGAATAAAGAATTTAGGCCTAAGGCCAAGAACTGGGACCTATAAGGTCATTCAGCGATGGAGATGAAAATCAGAGTGGGTAGGTTTGAAAGGTGTAACAGGAGGAAAACCTCAAAGCAGTCGCCCTATGAATCAATTGTTAGAGAGGGTGGACAGTAAGATGGAATATGGAAGTGTATAAAACGGTATAAAAATAAATTTATACGAGTATAGTGCTTTTGTTGACGTATAACCTTAACTCAATCAAAAGCAGTCAGTTCATTAATTTTCTTCAGAATAAAAATCAAAGTACAAAAAAAAAATAAGTTTTCTGACACACTATTACGAAAAGTTTTCCTTGGAACAAAACTGAAATATATCAATAGAGAAAATAATTTTTTGACATTCTCTTACTAACAGCTTTTCTCAGAATAAAAATAAAATCAAGTAAAAAAAATTAGAACTAGTTCCATATTTAAGTATAACCGAACCAACCATTTTCCTTGAATTTTAAATAAATGACCGTCGTATAATAAAATATAAGCGATTTGATTCTATTCGACTGATCACTACCGTCAGCCATGCACGATAAGAACTAGCTCAGGTATGACGGCTGGTTCTTAAATTATAAAGAATGAAAACGAAATGTTCTAAAAGCATGGATACCTTCTATTTAAATATCAACATACCCTATACAGGTAATGGATTATGTCTAGTATATATAGATAAATAAATAAATGAATAATCATATATATATATATATATATATATATACTTATACACAGTATATATATATACATATACACTTTTTTATTACTTATCTCAATAACATACATAACAATACAAACGAACTCCAATAACATGTATACGCATATAAATAACCAGAACATGCATTTAAATACATTACACACATAAAAAAACATTAAAAAACCTTAAAGATCAAATACCCATTAACATACAACTCCATAACTCCCAAATCACCACAAACTACAAACGTTAGAACCAGTCCCTCTACTAAATCACCACGTCCTGGTATTTGCCGTACCCAATCCGGGCACCAGGTGCTGTTCAGTGGAAGCTACCTTGCTCTGGGCACTGACCTATAAGAGGGGTATGAGCTCCAGCGATGCCTTTGTCATTTGGGCAGGGCGTTCTACATGACCAATTAACTTTCTCTCCTTCGCAGTCGGCTCTATTTGACAGTGATTGGCTTTTCTTCACTGCAGAATGAAAAGTGCGATGAGATGTTTCTCCCACAACTCACACTCTCTCTCTCTCTCTCTCAGCTTTAACAGATAATTCTTTTTTCAATCAGTTTGGCAAATGAAACAGATCATCTCTCTCTCTCTCTCTCTCTCTCTCTCTCTCTCTCTCTCTCTCTCTCTCTCTCTCTCAGCTTTAACAGATAATTCTTTTTCCAATCAGTTTGGCAAATGAAACCGATCATCTCTTTCTCTCTCTAGTAAATTAAATAACTGCGTCTCTGTCTCTATCTCTGCTTGGGCAACAGATGTTCAATATTCTCTCTCTCTCTCTCTCTCTCTCTCTCTCTCTCTCTCTCTCTCTCTCTCAGCTTTAACACAGTCAGACAATTAGATTCTCTCACTTTGGCCAATTTTAAAACCGACATCATCTTCTCTTTTTTTTTTCTCTCTCGTAAAGTAAATACCTGCATCTCATCCTCAACTTGAATAACAGGTAGACAATTCTCTCTCTCTCTCTCTCTCTCTCTCTCTCTCTCTCTCTCTCTCTCTCTCTCTCTCTCTCTAAAGCTGCAAGTTACCCTCTGGGTTGCATGACACTTCTTTTTTGCAATTTGATTTTAAAAAATTTTAATTGTTAACGCGATATATCTAATCGCATTTATGATATTAATATTCTAATATTTTCATTTTAATAACAATAATTATGATTATTATCTTTACAATATTATTAACATTTCCTTTGTGCTTTTGCATGTAATCGACTGTCCTCTGTAAAGGAAAACAATCGGCGCAATCGAGTTTTCTGTACAGCGTATAATCAATGCCACCGAAAGCAGGTCTATCTTTCGGTGGTCTCGGTATAATGCTGTATGAGCCGCGGCCCATGAAACTTTAACCACGACCCGGTGGTGGCCTGACCTATATCGTTGCCAGACGTACGATTATGGCTAACTTTAACCTTAAATAAAATAAAAAAAAAATACTGAGGCTAGAGGGCTGCAATTTGGTATGTTTGATGATTGGAGGGTGGATGATCAACATACCAATTTGCAGCCCTCTAGCCTCACTAGTTTTTAAGATCTGAGGGCGGACAGAATAAGTGCCGACAATAAAGTGCGGACGGCACAGTAGCTTTCTTTCACAGAAAACTAAAAAGTCATACTGGCGCCATCTACCAGCCCGTGGTAATGACAGAATCCTAAAATAATAAAACACTGCGAGTAGTAAGTCCTTACTAAATAAAAGACGCGAATTCACATGACAATATATTGGAGATTAGGTCTATTTATCCCTACATTCGAAATTTCAGACAGCCTAAGGCCGCGTTGAAGAGTTAGCTTTTTATTACCATAATAATATCTTTATTTCTTTTATTCTTTATAAATTGGAAAAAGTTGTCTGCAATCTGCAACACTGCACAGATCTCCGTAGCTCTGTCATTTTTTATGGGAGTCTATAATATTCAAGCCTAGGCTAACCTAACATACCTCTATTTACAGACCTTTGCATATAAATATTTGTAATAACTTTATCTTTATATTTAATTATTTTACTGCAACTGGTGACTAAAGAATACAGTATGCACAAACTGATGTATGTATACATTCGGCCATACACACATACACACACACAGAAATATTATATTTATACACAAAGATTTCAATTCAACGCTTACTGCGTTATCAGTGCGGCCGATTTCTTTCTCAACTCAGCACAAACCTTTCTGAGAGAGAGAGAGAGAGAGAGAGAGAGAGAGAGAGAGAGAGAGAGAGAGAGAGAGAGAGAGAGAGAGAGAGCTTTTTGATCTCTCTCACTCTCTTTCTTTAGCACCCAACGTGGAGCAGAGCCTAGATTATTGCACAAAGAATAGAATGTAATCAGTAACAGAAAAACTCCAGTATGTTAGGATCGCAGGCATGGTGAAATGATACTTAATGTCAAAATTTAACACATTTCTCAAGAGCTCAGTAAAGGTCGCATACTTTGCTAAAGTATTTAATTTTTTCTCGCTAGATTTCCTTTCTTCACAAATGTTTACAAACATTGTTTGAATTTGCACTTTTCTTAAAGTGATGTGTGCAACCTTTAGCAAAATTGTTTTGACACACAAAATAAGATCTACTAAACATTAGGACTACTTTATGGTCTAAATAACATTACTGTTACTACTGCTGCTAGAAAATATTCTTGTTACTACTATTATTACTAGCAATAACAATGGTAGTAGCAGTAATAGTGGTACCAGTAGCTATGATACTGTAGGAGAGATCTTAAAACTGACTAATACTGAAACGCCATTAAGCAAAAAAATTATATACATACATATATATATAT
>NC_089774.1:3161549-3294049 GCF_040412425.1 Macrobrachium rosenbergii | reverse complement strand
AAGACTGGCCAAGTCATGCATTTAATTGAAGGTGTTGAAATAGGAGGAAAGCATTACTTGGGCTTAGTCATTCTGCTAATTACGTCACTGGATAAGGAAGACAGACCAGACGAATGTAGGTCAAATAACACGGTTGTTACAATTACACCAGTATTATTATTATTATTATTAAGAAGATGTAGCCTATTCAGATGGAACAAGCCCACCAAAGGGGCCACTGACTGGAATTCAAACTTCCAAAGAATATTTAGGTGTTCATTAGGAAGAAGTAAGAAGAGATCCCGCTTATTAAAAAGGAAAAATAAATTAATAAATTAATAAATAGATAAAAAAAATGTATTAAAATGCAAAGAGGATAGCATTAGGGTAGTATTGCATCGCATCTTCGCTTGAACTTCTGAAGTTCCAATTTCACGACATCCTCTGAAGAGAGGCTGTCTTGTAAAAATGCGACGAGTAGATTCTAAACAGATATTCCAGCCTAAAAAAGGAATAAATGATTCAACACCTGTCTGCGATGGTGAAAGTGGGGATAGTCCATCTCTAGTGAATCTGTCGGAATTCGGAAGATATATGTGTATATATAAACAGGAATGGATTTATTACCCTTCTTTGTGGTCAGGTAGATGACATTACCTCACTAAGGTATCCCAAGTGTCAGAATTGCTTCATTGTGCTCTTAGGCTTTGTGGTGACAAGCATATCGAAATTGCGAAGAAATCGAGACATTTTTTACCTAATAATATACATATTGTATTATACATATATACATAAATACAGGTAAGGAAATCAAAACATAAAACCCTAAACGAACAAGAACAAATGCACATTTGCCATTGTCAAACAACGGGTGAATGAAACAGGCCGTTAACCGAGGTAATGGCGAATCGTTATTCGCGTTATTCAGCGATAGGAAACTCGCGGGCGAAGAGGAGCGGCAGAGACGTTGTTCCACGGTTAACGAGCTTTGTTAACGAGCTCGTTATACCGACGAACAAACGAGCGGCGAGTTATAATAATAAAAATAACGTCTGCCATGAGATTGGAAAGGAGTACAGAATTGAGGCCAAAGGCCTAGCGCTGGGACCTATGGGGTCATTCAAGGCTGAGAGGTAAATTGAGGGAAGGAAGGTTGGAAAGGTGTAACAGGAAGAAAGAGAATATGAACGGAGGTACAGTAAATGGAATGAAAAGGGTTGAAGCTATGGGTCGAAGGGACGCTGCAAAGGACCTAAGTAATGCCTACAGTACACCGCGCGAGGTGCATTGACGGCACTAGTCCCCTATGGGCTATCAGACATGAGGGCTCCCGATACAATCCTTATTATTATTATTATTATTATTATTATTATATTATCTGACTAACTACAATATCAACTTTCCAAACAGTCTCTTCTTACGAGCTAGAAGATGCCCGGGATCGATCCCAGAGGGGAAAAACGAAACTGAATCTGTTTTCTGAATAACTGTTTACTTTGCCCATCAAAGGGGTGGCTCCAGAGCCAAAATAATAATATGGTCACAGCCACGTTCACGCTTTAACTACTGATTCGTGGATGAGTCCTCTGTGCAGAGAACTTACCCCTAATTCATCAGCAGCACATCGAAGACCCATACACACTGCGCCACTCACCTCTTATCTCGTAGGTAATTTCGCACCTCCAGTGTAGCTTTCAAGGCGTCTCTCTCTCTCTCTCTCTCTCTCTCTCTCTCTCTATATATATATATATATATATATATATATATATATATATATATATATATATATATATATATATATATATATATATTCTATCAGGTCTAAAGTAACTCTCTTTCTCTCTCTCTCTCAAGAGCTACTCCCTAACAATTAAACAAAATCCACCGTGAAAAATTCAGTCGCAATTGCAATATTCAAAGAGAGAGAGAGAGAGAGAGAAAGAGAGAGAGAGAGGAAAAACGTGTGGGCAGAAAGGATAAACAATGGAATATTGATGAAGGCTTTAAGGCTGAGCTGAAGAACTCGGCGTCTGAAATATATGTGCTCTAAATTTCTCTCTCAGTGAGAAGATGAGAGAGAGAGAGAGAGAGAGAGAGAGAGAGAGAGAGAGAGAGAGAGAGAGAGAGAGCAAACGTTAGCCAGAACCAGGCCTAAATAAGAAATGAGGGCTCCAGAAAGCAGATGCTACGCAAACAGAGAGATGAAAAACACATGTTTACCAACAGTGATAAAAGAGGGGGCAAAAAATAATGACGTTCTGAAGACAAGACTGGGATTGGAGAATGGAGGGAGGAAGGGTGGTTTGAGAGAGGTGGGGGCGGGGGGAAGGTAAGGAAGGAAAGGAATATGGGAGATATAAGGAGAACTAGGAAAGAGGGGCTAGGAACACAGGAATTACTCTGTATGGGGCATTATGAGATGGACAATTCCTAGCAGAGGACTCAGGAGCACAGGAGTTCCTTAATAGAAGGGGCTCAGACTAGAGATAAATCCTAGAAGGAAGGATCTCGGAGAGGATTTGCAATATTCCAGAAAGAGGCAAGGGATGTGTAACTTATCAGAAGGAAGGGGTCACAAGGATAAAAAGTGAAATAAATTTTAGTTTCAGAAGGAAAGAGGCAAGGGATATGTAACTTATCAGGAGGAAGGGGTCACAAAGGTAAAAAGTGAGTTAAATCTTAGTTTCAGAAGGGAAGAGGCAAGGGATATGTATCACAAGGGTAAAAAGTGAGATAAATCTTAGTTTCAGATGGAAAGAGGCAAGGGTTATGTAAATTACCAGAAGGAAGGGGTCACAAGGGTAAAAAGTGAGTGAAATCCCAGAAAATGAATGGAACCAGTTACTCGAACTTTAAGGTCTCTTGACCACAGGGAATGGCCTGGGCATGAGTATGAATGGGAAGGGGATGGGTAGGATGACCCAAGCTGTAGTGGGGCGATATAGGCGTGGCGCAGAACCAAAGGCCAAGACGTGGACTCCACCCTCCCACCACCTGCGTCAGATCAACTGGGGCCATCTGTGGCTGCCGCCAACTGCGTGTAATTCGGTCTCTGAGGAGGAGACCTATCTGGAGATGTCGCAGGTGGGATACTGGATTAATTTGCTCTCTCTCTCTCTCTCTCTCTTAGTGAAAAGTAGACCGAATGTAAAGCCTATATGTCTCCTATAAAATAAATTTAAGCTGTTTGTTATTATTATTATTATTATTATTATTATTATTATTATTATTATTATTACCTAAATTTAATTTTTAAAGAACCCGACATTTGATCACAATCAATGTTACTGTCATTCCTTGTATTGTTTTTGCTATTCGACATGACCACACATTCAACTCCAACAACATATGGAGAGGAAAATAAATAATGAAATCGCGTTAAGTAAAAACATGGAATTGACAATCACTGCAAAATAAATAAATAAAATGTAACAAAATAAAAAGAAAATATCGTAATTTACACTGATTCTGACTATGTTGATGCAGAGCACAAAACTAAGGAACCAAACGGCTGCTAAGTGGATTATAAACGTTTAAATTGAACACATTTGTGTGTAGCCTACTGTGAAGTACTAAGCTACAAACAGCCTCTTGATGTGGAATTCACTGGACTTTGGGAATCCCACCAAAGGTGCGCCTGCACCCGACCGGGATTCGAACCCACTGGGTTAAGTCTACTGTCGTTCGTGCATCAACCCTTCGTGGAATGGGTTCGAATCGCGAGAAGAGTATGTGCACTCTCTGCAATTTTTTTTTCTTAATCTAGAACAACAGCCAGTTTTATAATAATGGGCTGCCCCTCCCAACTAACCCCCTCTTTCCTTATATATAGATATATATATATATATATATATATATATATATATATATATATATATATATATATATATATATATATATGTATATATATATAGAATATAATACCTGCAGCAAAAATAATAGAGCGAAAGAGAATACACATTTTAACAAAACTTGCTTAACAATAAATTGCTTAAATAAACAAAAACAAAAAAACACACCACACACACACACATATATATATATATATATCTATATATATATATATATATATATATATATATATATATATATATATATATATATATATGTGATGAAGCAATGCAACTTAGCGAAAATTGATGATGCTCAACACTCCAATATGCACTTCTAGATATCGTTTCATATACATTTCCTCAAGGGTGACTTCTCTTCTCTCTCTCTCTCTCTCTCTCTCTCTCTCTCTCTCTCTCTCTCTCTCTCTCTCTATATATATATATATATATATATATATATATATATATATATATATATATATATATATATATGTGGTAAAAAGAAAATGAACTAAAAAATTTACGTACCAGAGGAGTATGGAGAGAGAGAGAGAGAGAGAGAGAGAGAGAGAGAGAGAGAAATGAGTCACATAACTGAAAGGACATAAAGAATAAGAAGAGAGGGAAAAAGGACGAAGAGAGAGAGAGAGAGAGAGAGAGAGAGAGAGAGAGAGAGAGAGAGAGAGAGAGAGAGAGAAATGAGTCACATAACTGAAAGGACATAAAGAATAAGAAGAGAGGGAAAAAGGAAAGAGAGAGAGAGAGAGAGAGAGAGAGAGAGAGAGAGAGAGAGAGAGAGAGAGAGAGAGAGAGAGAGAGAGGACTGGGACTGTATTTAAAAGGCACAAATCAGGAGGCCCCAAGGTGAGCGAGAGAGTCCCAAGGTAGTTATGACTCAGTCTAATGAAAGAGCAAGGATGCAGGCATTAACAATAATAATAATAATAATAATAATAATAATAATAATAATAATAATAATAATAATAATAATAATAAAACCATTCGATGATTTTTCAGTTCTTTTTTCCAGCTAAGGTTATGAAAAAATTAAATTAAATTTGGAACTATTTCTCGAAAAATCCCTATAAAAAATAATCCCTATATTTGATTCCAAAATGTACATATATATCTAATTCCGCGACCTGACCCTGTGTCACGTAAGGTAAAATGGTTACTGGTAGGCCTACCTACTCCTGCTAAGCCTATTCCGAGATACCTTCAAGAATATATATTGGGATCCCTGCCTTGACCCGGGTTCATCTCAGAAGTGAATAAACTCTTCGCTGGCCCACTGCATAAACATGATTAAGATTTCATTAAATTTCATTCATGACTTGTTGAAATATCCTCAGGACAAATAGACACACAAACAAGGTAAGGGTGAATGTGTATGGCTGCTTATATATATATATATATATATATATATATATATATATATATATATATATATATATATATATATATATATATATATATATATATAAAGACAAAAATCATGAAAATTATGAAACGAAATACCACATTTTTTGAACAGGTCCCTAAGACTGGTGCAATATTGTCCTAACTTAAGACATCACATAAAGACATTTCATATATTCTAAGTTCCTCTTCACGTCAGCGTCCAATGCGTAGGCCCTTGAAAGCTACGCAAACAAGAGGCGTATGTTGGTATATCATTTTCGCTGGGAGTGTGTGTATACCTACACACCTACACTCTCCTCCTCCACCCCCCAACCTCACACACTGCGTATATACACTTGCTTAGCTCGCCCGGCGTAAGTCTCATTCGTGAGGATTCTGACTTCATTCTTGAATGACCTCTGGAGAAGTGAAAATATGATTTTTGTGACGTTTTTTGTATTTGTTCACTGGGTTGACATAGACACAGTTCGAGGATAATTCTCTCTTTCTCTCTTTCTCACTCTCTCTCTCTCTCTCTCTCGTCATAGTGAGTCACGGTGATGAGGGAACATTTTGTGATACACACAATTTTATCTCTAGCAACTGACGACAGATGTAACTTGAGACTCACTCTCTCTCTCTCTCTCCCTCCCCAAAATGAGGTTCAAATGTCGAGGGATGTAATATAACTCTCCCTCTCTCTCTCTCTCCAAAGGTAAAGTTAAATTGTCGAGACAAATTCTATGTGACAATCTCTCTCTCTCTCTCTCTCTCTCTCTCTCTCTCTCTCTCTCTCTCTCTCTCTCTCTCTCACCTTGAGAAGCAAGGGAGTTATTTTGTCTTGAAAAATCGATATCTGGTCTCGGTGCAAAATTGGAGTCTTCCATTTCTTGATATTAAGGATGCGAGAAGTCGCTCAATATTTCGGTCCTCTTCAGAATATGAGACGAGGGTCTGAAGAAACGTCTGCTTTTATAAGAGAGCCGTTTTTCTGGGTGAAAACGTTTTTAATGTACAAGAAAATGTTTTTTATCTAGATAAAAAGTTAGAAACGTTTTGTAAATTAAAAATGTTTCCCGTAATTTTTACCCAAAAGGAAAATCGTCTCTATTTTGAAGTGCATTTTTCGTTAAAAAATTAAAGTTTTTCTCTTCGATTATATAAGCAATCTACCTAACAGAAAAATGTTCTACCCTTGAAAACGTTCTCTCTACGACAGGGAAACATTTCCTATAACAAAGATACATTTCTTCAATGTTAAGGAAAAAACTTACCCTGTAAAAGTAAAAACAAATGCCTTTTCTTACAGGAAATTAAAACCAATCTTTCAGAAAAATTTTTTTACTGAATAAATAAATTTGCCTTTTTAAGATTCATATTTCTACTCACCATTTACATATAAGAATTCTAAAAATCCCAGATTACAATGCGGATTACGGATTCATCCTTAAAACTCAGGTTTTCCTTAGTACATACACAGTGGTTCAAAGAAATCCAGAAAAAATCTCCTGAAATAAATCCTGAACTTCTCACAAAATCCCGAACCTAGATCTACCAGAAAAATCTCCTGAGATAAATCCTGAACTTCTCACACAATCCCGAACCTGGATCTACCCCAGAACCTAATCAACTCGACCCCTCCGCAAAACTACTAATAAATCCACCTGAAACTCGCTGAAATAATCTTGTGGACAGACAGAAAGGGCGATTGGTTCCTTGGCAGGATCTGGATTAATCTAAATTCATCCGTAACTTTTCCGAGATAATTTTGTGGGCAGAGACAAACAAACTGACAATTTTGAGATCCACCTGGATCCGGATTTATCTCTGAATTCAATCACCACTTTTTTGGCCCATGGTAAAACAATTTCATTAAAATCCACTAATAACTTCTATAGATATTTCATAAACGAACAAAATACTGGTGGAAATGTAACTCAGTACAACTTCCCAATAACAAATAAAAATAAATCTTAAAATATATATAAAAGTTTCCTTACAGACAAATTCGTGGGACCACATAGGCCTCACCTTAAAGTGGGAAATTTCATCCAAATTTTCCATACAGCCACATAGTGACATTACACAGGTTGGCGGACATTCCCTTTCCGGTGTGGAGTCATGTGGCATGCTGGGGTCGCCAACAGAGCGCAACATGGAGGGGGGGCCAAATCCACGCCCGAAATTGGATCATGTACTAGCATTGCACCCTAACGTTTTTCTCATCATGTTTAATAATAATAATAATGCAAATCTTCTTCACAATCCCGTGAATATGTTTATAAAATACAAAATCCACATTTATGTAAAGTAATGTATTTACAAATGATAAAATAAATTCCAGGAGCTTTCGAGCCTGCTCAGCTCCCTTCTTCAGCTAGATTTCTAGCTGAAGAAGGGAGCTGAGCAGGCTCTCGAAAGCTCCTGGAATTTATTTTATCATTTGTAAATACATTACTTTACATAAATGTGATTTTTATTTAATAATAATAATAATAATAATAATAATAATAATAATAATAACAACAATGTACTTTGTTTCACCTAAAGATTCAGATAGGAAATAGCCCTACGTAAATCAATATAATAATAATAATAATAATAATAATAATAATAATAATAATAATAATAATAATAATAATGGGACTGAATGTGCTAATATTTATCTTGGTGTTGAGTTGTGTACCTGGTAATCAATTAACTGCAGTGGGCTACAACCTGAATGAAGAAGGACTTGGGTCGATGACAATATTTGCGCAAGAGAGAGAGAGAGAGAGAGAGAGAGAGAGAGAGAGAGAGAGAGAGAGAGGTTCTTATCTATCGTATATGTGGAAACTATCTTGACATTTTGTTCCACAATACTTTCTTGAGATAAAACAACAAAGACTGACTTGAATAAAAAAAAAAATATATACAAATATAGTGCTACACTCCACGGCAAAATAAAAGTCTATCGCAGAGTCTCGGAAACAAAATTCACAACGAATCTTACGACAAAGACCAACTTTGACAAACAACAAAAAAACAAAAGACTACGCTAAACTTCTACATTTCCCTAGGGGCTGGAGCCGATAAGGTAGAACGCGTGTGATACAAGTTAGTATCTCTGCAAAAAAGTTTTTAGTTTTTTGTAAAAGAAAACAACTACTGAGATCGCTACTTGTCTGTCCGTCCGCACTTTTTCTGTCTGCCCCCAGATCTTGAAGACTACTGAGGCTAGAGGGCTGCAAATTGGTATGTTGATCATCCACCCTCTAATCATCAAACATACCAATTTGCAGC
Organism: Macrobrachium rosenbergii; assembly: GCF_040412425.1. Taxonomy (NCBI): domain Eukaryota; kingdom Metazoa; phylum Arthropoda; class Malacostraca; order Decapoda; family Palaemonidae; genus Macrobrachium; species Macrobrachium rosenbergii. Next base: position 3,285,554 of record NC_089774.1, on the reverse strand, counting down.
CCTCTAACCTCAGTAGTTTTTATTTTATTTAAGGTTAAAGTTAGCCATGATCGTGCGTCTGGTACCCCTAAAATTGCCAACAACACAGGCCACCACCGAGCTGTGGCTGAAAGTTTCATGGGCCGCGGCTGAGGGTTTCATGGGCCGTGGCTGAGAGTTTCATGCAGCATTAAACGCTGTACAGAAAACTCGATTTCTTACTTGTTTGATATTTGCCGATAGTATTTTTTAAATGGAATGCAATCAGATAGTCGGTGAACTCTACACACAGAGAGAGAGAGAGAGAGAGAGAGAGAGAGAGAGAGAGAGAGAGAGAGAGAGAGAGAGAGAGAATGACCTATGACCTGAAAAATCACTGACGCTCGACAGACTTTAACGCAACTGCCAGCTATTGCTTCATGCAGTGGTAACTATGAAATTATAATTATAAAGAAATAATAAGAAATAAATAAAAATATATTTAAAACATCTCCAAGTATTTACCTGTAATTACTGTATATATACTTAGACACTTTATTATTATTATTATATTATTATTATTATTATTATTATTATTATTATTATTATTATTATTATTACTGACGAGCCCAAAATGCCATCAGCTTGCAAAACAAATATAACACCTACAAATACAGATACATACAAAACAGGGAAAACAACAGACAGCAAATAAAAATAAATAAGTCACAAATAAAAACATTCGAAGGGAATATGCGTCCTTCAGCAGTGAAACAACACCAGCATCCATCAGCAGTGAAACAACATCAGCAGCCTTCGGCTGAAGGGTGCTGGTGTTGTTTCCTGAAGGGTGCTGGTGTTGTTTCACTGCTGAAGGCTGCTGGTGTTGTTTCACTGCTGAAGGCTGCTGGTGTTGTTTCACTGCTGATGGATGCTGTTGTTGTTTCACTGCTGATGGATGCTGATGTTGTTTCATCTATCAGCAGTGAAACAACATCAGCATCCATCAGCAGTGAAACAACACCAGCATCCATCAGCAGTGAAACAACATCAGCATCCATCAGCAGTGAAACAACACCAGCACCCATCAGCAGTGAAACAACACCAGCATCCATCAGCAGTGAAACAACATCAGCATCCATCAGCAGTGAAACAACACCAGCACCCATCAGCAGTGAAACAACACCAGCAGTCTTCAACAGCGGAACTGACGTCAGCAGTCTTATGCAACGAAGCTGACGTCAGCAGCCTTGGTCCTGGCTATCTCTATCCTAACTGGCCAGGCGGAGGTCCTGCGGGATGCCTTTAATAGGACAACAGCCACAGGGCGAATCCTTTCGCTTTCCTATAGTGCTGGAAGGAAAGGGAAGAGAGAGAGAGAGGAGAGAGAGAGAGAGAGAGAGAGAGAGAGAGAGAGAGAGAGAGAGAGAGAGAAATCTGAAGGTCTACATATACATTTAAACAAAGAACCCAAAGCTTTTAAATAAAGAGAGAGAGAGAGAGAGAGAGAGAGAGAGAGAGAGAGAGAGAGAGAGAGAGATTCTAACAGCCTAGAGAAATCTACGTATACATTTAAACAAAGAACCTAAACCTTTAATAAATCCACTAAGAGAGAGAGAGAGAGAGAGAGAGAGAGAGAGAGAGAGAGAGAGACCTTTAGCGCCAGCCTAATAAGGCGACACGTGGGCGGGACCTCAGATAAACTTAAACACGGGCGTGTAGCCGCCTCCTACTCCGCATTAAACTCTTCCCAGGCCTTCAATACATATCAAAGGGGTCCTACAGTGCAGGACTCTTTGGGGATAATAACGTGCGAATCCCCAGATCCCTCAATGGGATTCCTTTCAGCGTGCCCCTGGCTACGGGGAAATGAGATTGGGGGGGGGGAGGTCTAGGAGAAAGCCTCTAACTCGGGTTAAAGTTAGCGTTGGCTATCTCCTATTCTGAACAGACGCAGCATGTTCTTCCTCTGTTCTTTGCGGGTGGCACAGTTTCCAGAGGGAATCTGTGTTCTTTCTCTCTCTCTCTCTCTCTCTCTCTCTCTCTTTCTCTCTCTCTCTCACAAGGCAAAATTCCCCAGAATTCAGGTCTCTTGACATTTTAACTTCATTAACCGCCGGATAATAAAAATGTTAAGAACAAAACATTTTAACTTGAGTAGAAGGACACGTGAAGTCTACGTCGACTTTGTCCTTCACGAAAAACCCAAAAATTCAAATGGAAAATAAAATCAGTTTTCCTTTTATCAACTCCTTCCTCTGTACGACTGAGCTCTGACGTTCTCTTTATGCTTCCGTGTTCCCATATTCATATAACGTTCCCTCCCCCACGCGGCTGAATTGTAGCTTCTAGATATATACTCGTATAGCACTGAGGAAGTTACTGAGAAAGCTTTTAGCATGGTTGCTTAATGACAAATATAGCAGTGACTATTGTCTATTTATTACTGTTGAGACAGAATAAAAAATAAACATAAAATATAATAATCAACACGTGACTTGGAAATCAAATTGTAATATTTGTCGTTTTTTATAAGCTTGGAAAAAATGAAATCATAATTTCTCTCGCAAATGAAGGGGCTTCCGGATGCCTTTATTAATTATTAATGGAAGGTTTCAGAGAATGATTAAGTTCTCAAAGACAAGGGCCTTCAGTTATAATTATTATTATTATTATTATTATTATTACTTTCAATGTCATTATCATCATTAAAAATCCACGGCCAGTATCTCTGTCGCGGCTTTTTTTTTTGTGGCTGTTGTAACGTGGTTAGGTATATTTTGCAAAGACATTCCAACGAATATTATTTTTCAATACGATTTTACAATTATACACGCAAGAATTACACTACACACACACACACACACACATATATACTGTATATACACACATACATACATACATATATACTTACACTACTTAAAACAGTTGACGGAGTCTGTTCTTAAACGACAGTTGAAAACTTGACCAACGTAAAGTTGAAGAAGCTGGACAGCTCAATAAGTGGGAAGAGCCCAAATGAAAATATGACAAGTATAAGGCAGCAAGCAGTGGACCTGAGGTCCTAGGAAAAGGGTAACTCTGCAAAAAAAAAAACTAAAAAAATAAATAAATAAATAAATATACATATGGCTACGAAAATATTACAGACGAAACAGGTATACAATGGAGTATTTACCTATCAATAACAGCCAGGGAAACCGTCCACCAATACACGAAAATACTGGCTAATAGCCCAGAGGGCGTGGTCCCTCGCTGACGATCGAATACAGCCAGTTTTTCCTCGACTGAAGCAGCCCATACTTGCGATCCCAGACCATGAATTATTCTTTATTTAGGCTTTGTATGACAACGCCTAAACAAGTCTCTTAGGGGAAACGTAACGGTAATAGTCTTTGCTTCGCTAACTGTTCTGCTCACAGTATACACTCCTGTGACTTTTAATTTTCTAATTAGATGACCGCAAGTGCGGGAAGTTAATATAAATACGTGATCACCTCGTGTCAAAATCAAGCTACGCCCACGTCTTGTCTCTCTCTCTCTCTCTCTCTCTCTCTCTCTCTCTCTCTCTCTCTCTCTCTCTCTCTCAAAAGCTTTATTTTATTGTGCATCTCGAGGAATAAACCAAAACTTCCCCTAGTTAAATATTCGGGAAGATCTCGTTCTGAACTTGAAAGAAAACTCTCTCTCTCTCTCTCTCTCTCTCTCTCTCTCTCTCTCTTTACAAGGCTCCATACCACACCTCAAAAAAATAAAACGCTCTCTCTCTCTCTCTCTCTCTACCTTATTTCTTACTAAATTAGCAAAGACAATACTTCAAACTCCATGACACCTCCACTGAAAACGATTCAAGAAGAGATTTTAGGCCAAAAGTCCGCAGCCACTGACTACCTAACAAGCCACAGACGCATTTTTCATCGTTTATTTTTTGAAAGCCTCCGCCTTTTCAGAAGTGCCGTTGTTTACCAGTCAGAGCCTGCAGCTTCCAGAGGACTGTTTACAAAGGACTGGTTGGCTGGAAGAAGCTGGAAGACTCATGAAAGAGGGATGCATTGTAATTTGGAGGTAAAAAATAAACACTCTCAGTACATATACACCTGCGCCAAGGCCAGTCGCGGACAATAAGTTAAACCCAGTGGGGTATTCGTGAACATCAAGAAAGAGAGAGAGAGAGAGAGAGAGAGAGAGAGAGAGAGAGAGAGAGAGAGAGAGAGAGAGAGAGAGAGGTTTCTCTGGCCAGATAATAAAACAGCTCTCAGTATAGAGCATAACTCCATTCAAAAAATAATATTTTAGCATCTCCAAATTCGGCAAAAATAATATAAGGGTTTAATACCAATTTGGCAAATTTTGATAATAAGCGGCAATCATGTCTACTTTAAGTTAATGTATCCAATTATCTGGCAATGTATGATTTACTTCAAGCCCATTTATCCCAATATCTGGCAATCTTCTGTGGTCATGTAAGATCAACTTCAAAATCCATTTATCCACAAAATTTGGCAACCTACGGCGGTATAGGATCAGCTTCAAAGTACATTTTTTCTCAAAATTTGGCAATCTCCTGTGACAATGTAGGAGACGAACTTCTAAATCCATTTACCCCCCAAAAAATTTGGCAATCTATGGCAATTTAGGATAATCTTCAAAGTATATATATCCAAAAATTTGGCAATTTATGGCAATTTGGGATCAACTACAAAGAACATATATCCAAAAATTTGGCAATCTATGGCAAATTAGGGTCAAATTCAAAGTACATATATAAAAAAAATTTGGCAATCTATGGCAATTTACGATCAACTTCAAAGTACATATATAAAAAATTTGGCAATCTATGGCAATTTAGGATCAACTTCAAAGGAAATATATCCAAAATTTGGCAATCTATGGCAATTCAGGATCAACTTCAAAGTCCAAATATCCAAAAATCTGGCAATCTCCTAATGCAACGCAAGGTCAATTTCAAGTCCATCTACCCCAGAATTCGGCAATCTAAAGAAAGTTCTCTTATTAATATCACTGCAAAGTTCCAACACAATCCGAGTACCCGACCTTAAAGCATCCTTCAAACACAGACACAGATCTTAAATCCTGCTGTACCTCTGTTGACCACAGCAATAACTTTTATATACCTGGTAGTTGACTGATTTTGATGGGCGACAATCAGGGTGGAAAGGGGACATGAGGCTAGCGACCTCATCCTGCACATGCGAGAAGGATTGCATCTTGTGGAGCCATTCTCTAACAAAATATATATGTATATATACATATATATATATATATATATATATATATATATATATATATATATATATATATATATTATACAAGGTCAAATAAGGTCATAACCTCTTACCTCATTTGTTATAAGGTCAATGACGCAATTACCTTCTATACCTCTGCAGAAGGCTCATCAGCAGTACATCTGACCCCCAACACTGTGTGCGTTTCCTGGATATTAATAATACCCTAATTCTGCAGTATCTCTACCACCCCATTTATTTAGCACTTTCAGGTCTTTCGCGCCTCTCTCTTACTAACACATCCAAACCAAACAGCCTTCACACTCTATTATCGCCCAGCCTCACCACATGACTACACCATCTCATAAAACACTGATCCACCATTTCATCTACACTAACCTTTTGACCACTTCTGTCAATCTCCACATTTTTCACTCTTTAGAGTCTCCTAAGGCTCCAAATAACTTATTATACAAACAATACACTTTAGCAGTGTCAAACTTTTCTTTTTCCCAAGCATTCAGCATCAACACCTCACTTCCACAGAGGAGAGTTGGCACAACAGCACCTCTAAACATTCCCGCTTTGGCGTCCACTGGTACTACAAGTTTCATCCCCAACTTCTGGCCACAACCTGGTAATTTTATTGCTTTACCTTTTCCCACATGTATATATATAAATATATATACATATATGAATATATATATATATATATATATATATATATATATGAATATATATGTACATGTATTTATATATCATATAAAACTATAAGTAAGGGACTTCATCAACAAAAACTGCAAAAGCATGCTATAGAATAATGAAACCCTTGCATAAACCGCTACCTTAAAAAAAAAAGTCCCTTTAAATCAAATAAAGCCACGGTGCCTCTATAACACCAGAACAATGACTGTCAAAATATAATGGCGCGAGTAATCCCAGTATTTCATCCACAAAAGTGCATTTAACTCTGAAACAATAGGATATTGGGAGTTCTTTAACGAGATTGACCTAATGGTCCCCGCTTTTGTGTGTGTGTGTGTGTGTGTGTGTGTGTGTGTGTGTGAGAGAGAGAGAGAGAGAGAGAGAGAGAGAGAGAGAGAGAGAGAGAGAGAGAGAGAATGTATGTCTTTGAATAACAGAGAGAGGTGACCACCATACGTGAGTATATATGTATATCTTTGAATTACAGAGAGAGAGAGAGAGAGAGAGAGAGAGAGAGAGAGAGAGAGAGAGAGAGAGAGAGAGAACCTCTTCCACACCATCACTAGGTCTCCAGGCCAAAAAACCACCGACCTCCAATCACCTCATAAGAATTCAGGAGCAGTGTAAGCCCAGTAACAAAGCCTACATTTAACATGCGAAGGATGACCGTCCATCCCGTTAAAACTCTGATCGTTTCACACACGACGCCGTAACTGTAGGATACGAACACTGGGTGAATGGCGATGATGTGTTTTGACAGGGTGTATATTTCTGTGTGTTTGTTAAAAGCATGGGGGTCCTGCGTCTTTGCATTTTGGGAGTTTTCTCACTGTTACTATTTTTAGGGGGTGACTCATAACAAGAGCCCTTGTGCTGGCACAAGGCCATCTAACTCAATAACAACGTAGGCATCTTGATTTCATTATGTATGCATGTATATATATGTTTAAATTATATATGTGTTTAAAAATATATATATATATATATATATATATATATATATATATATATATATATATATATATATATATATATATATATATATATATATATATATATATATATATATATATATATATAGAACCTACTAGCCACTTTGTACCAGAAACGTATGAAATTATAATTGAAATTGTAATAGCCACAATGTGACGAGTTTATTCAAAAAGTGTGAGGAATTCGAAAAGTTAAGAGAGCATTGTGGCTATTACAATTAAACATATATATACACATATATATAATATATATACGTATACATATACAAACATATATATACATATATATAACAGCCATTCAATACATTTTTGACGTCTACATAACTTTTCCACTCTCCTGAAGCACTTCTAATATTCATGGAGGTCCTCCACTTATTTATTCTTTATTCAAGAACAGCTTCAGCCAATAACTCTTGGCTATCATCCGGACGATAAGAACTACCATTTTAGATTTCAGCAAGTACTTAGGGATGGGGCTACTAGCCTTACCCTTCTCCACCTTGTTTGCGACCATTAGAGCCGACTATAGTGAGCATTTATCTATGTATATACAACATTCACAAATTATTTGAACAGATGCAAAATGGGTGTTAAAGGAAGGGAAGTGTCCATACAAATTAATTCTGTCATCTTTCAAATGTAGTATGTGTCAAAATTAATGAACAAATAAGACATATATATATATATATATATATATATATATATATATATATATATATATATATATATATATATATATATATCTATATATATATATATAATATATATGTGTGTGTGTGTGTGTGTGTGTGTTCATCATGAAACCATTTCCCGTACTAAGGAGTGAACAACACACTTCACTACCCACACTATTCAGTCTCACTTAATATCTTAATCAGGTCATCTCACTAATAAGTGGTGATGATTGGCAGTATCAACAGACAACACGAAAAAAAATATATATATATATACAGTATATATATATATATATATATATATATATAAAATTATTATAATCACTTTTATATGTGATTCATTTATCACACATTACCACAGGTGTGAAAAATAAGAGACAGGGTGTATCAGTCCTTCGTCAATGGCTTGAAAATAAAGTCGAAACCGGTCAGGACCTACACCCCACAACGTCTCTTATTTTTCACCTGTGGTAAAATGATATATATATATATATATATATATATATATATATATATATATATATATATATATATATATATATATATATATATATATATATATATAAACTTTCTGCACAAGCCTACACAGAAAACAGAAATATCTGTTAAGAAAAACTAAAAAAAAACTTACAAAAAAAAAAAAATAAAAAACAGAGCGACGATCAACACACAGACCACCAATAATACCAATCAGAGGGTCAAAGGTGCAAAGGATCGCGTGGCACCAAAGGTCAGGAGGAAAGGTCATGTTATAATCATACCCCACACTTCAAGGGGTAATTTCAGATGCCCTTAGGAAAACTCTCGTTCATGCCCTTAGGGTATAAATGCCATTGCACGAGATACAGGTGTTTTCGTCTATTTCCTTATGTAGCCCAGGCCCGAGGAATGTGAGGATGGAATGGGGGAGAGGAATATGGAAGAGAATTCCAAAGTTGGCAGCAAAGGGAAACAAACAGTCACTGAACAGTTCAGTTTGAGAATTACAAACTTCCCAATATATAGATATATATATATATATATATATATATATATATATATATATATATATATATATATATATATATATAAGGTTATCAGAAATCCTTTGGGATGCAGTTGTCAACCTCAAGCACTTTTCCACACTGGCTTTGACCCACCACAGCTGACTAACCACCGGGTATACAAACCACTAATTACTGAATTTTCCAGAAGACAAGAATTTTGAGAAAAATTCACTATAACCAGTGGAAAATATATCATATATATATGTATATGTATATATGTATGTATATATATATATATATATATATATATATATATATATATATATATATATTTATATATATATAGAGAGAGAGAGAGAGAGAGAGAGAGAGAGAGAGAGAGAGAGAGAGAGAGAGAGAGAGAGATAATCCATAGGGGCGTAACCTATCCTTACCTCCTGAAATAGTCAAGACAAGGCGAGCTGTCACTCAGAACGTTAATCCAATTGTAAATTAAGGGCGACATGGCGCCCCCACAGCAACAGAAGGTAGGTTGTTGATGCGATAGTTTGAATAAACAATGACTACTGGGAAAGACGCCACTGGCAGCAATTCCCTGGGAATTGATCAAAGGCAGGTTGGCATTTCAACTCAGGACACCCCTGTGCCATTTCAGGATCTGAGCAAGAGTTTGGTTTTTCAGAGCTGAATACGAAAATGTTGCTATTCCGGATCTCAAAGACAGGTTGCCTTTTCAGGATCTGAGCAAGAGTTTGATTTTTCAGAGCTGAATAAGAAAATGTTGCTATTCCGGATCTCAAAGACAGGTTGCCTTTTCAGGATCTGAGCAAGTTTGATTTTTCAGAGCTGAATAAGAAAATGCTGCTATTCCGGATCTCAAAGACAAGTTGCCTTTTCAAGATCTGAGCAAGAGTTTGATTTTTCAGAGCTGAATAAGAAAATGTTGCTATTCCGGATCTCAAAGACAGGTTGCCTTTTCAGGATCTGAGCAAGAGTTTGAGTTTTCAGAGCTGAATAAGAAAATGTTGCTATTCCAGATCTCAAAGACAGGTTGCCTTTTCAAGATCTGAGCAAGAGTTTGATTTTTCAGAGCTGAATAAGAAAAGGTTGCTATTCCGGATCTCCAAGACAGGTTGCCTTTTCAGGATCTGAGCAAGAGTTTGATTTTTCAGAGCTGAATAAGAAAATGTTGTTATTCCGGATCTCCAAGACAGGTTGCCTTTCAGGATCTGAGCAAGAGTTTGATTTTTCAGAGCTGAATAAGAAAATGTTGCTATTCCGGATCTCCAAGACAGGTTGCCTTTTCAGGATCTGAGCAAGAGTTTGATTTTTCAGAGCTGAATAAGAAAATGTTGCTATTCCGGATCTCAAGACAGGTTGCCTTTTAGGATCTGAGCAAGAGTTTGATTTTCAGAGCTGAATAAGAAAATGTTGCTATTCCGGATCTCAAGACAGGTTGCCTTTCAGGATCTGAGCAAGAGTTTGATTTTTCAGAGCTGAATAAGAAAATGTTGCTATTCCGGATCTCAAAGACAGGTTACCTTTTCAAGATCTGAGCAAGAGTTTGATTTTTCAGAGCTGAATAAGAAAATGTTGCTATTCCGGATCTCCAAGACAGGTTGCCTTTCAGGATCTGAGCAAGAGTTTGATTTTTCAGAGCTGAATAAGAAAATGTTGCTATTCCGGATCTCAAAGACAGGTTACCTTTTCAAGATCTGAGCAAGAGTTTCATTTTTCAGAGGTGAATGCGAAAAGGTTGCTATTTCAAACCTCAAAGACAGGTTGCCATTTCAGGATCTAAGCAAGAGTTTCATTTTTCAAAACTGTATGCGAAAATTTTGCTATTTCAAACCTCAAACACAGGTTGCCATTTCAGGATCTGAGGAAGAGTCTGATTTTTCAAAGATGAATGTGAAAAAGTTGCCATTTCAAACCTCAGATAAGTTGCCATTTCAGGATCTCAGTAACAGTTTGATTTTTAAAAAACGGAATGCAAAAATGTTGCAATTTCAAACTGCATAAATAAGTTTCCATTTCAGGATCTGAGCAAGTGTGATTTTTCAGAAGTGAATGTGAAAAAGTTGCCATTTCAAACCTCAAACACAGGTTGCCATTTCAGTATCTGGGCAAGAGTTTGATTTTTTTCAAAACTGAACGAAAAAAAGTTACCTTTTCAAACCTCAAAGACAGGTTGCAATTTCAGCATCAAAAACTATAACAGATATACTCAACGCCTGGCTGATAACTTAAACACCCCGACACCCTACTTCCCAAAATACAGACAGGTACAGAGGGCGAAATGGAGATGGGGTGGGGGGCGGGGGAAGGTAAAACAGCCTTGTCATATCCTGAAACACAAATACATATCATGACATTAGTAACTGTCATTCTGTTAAGTTTTAGGAGTTGGATGAACCCCCTGTACAGAAAACTAACAACAAAGGACTTGCCATCACAGTAGAACCAATGCCACAAAAATTACTATTATTTTAAAGGCAAAATAAATACACAATGTCATGAAAATCAGGGCAAAAAGAGAAGTCACAGCATCCCTCCATCTCAAGACTGACTGCCCCAACCTTCGCTATAGAGGGAATTCCAGGCCCCATTTGTTTGGGCACCTCGGCAATGAGTCTCTCTTTAAAGAGACGTGCCCAAGGGCATCGCCCAAGGCCTGCCACCCAAGCTCCCTGGAGGGTGGTAGCAGAATGGTTCACCTGGGAGATTCCTGTGTTCCTCGGAAAGAGAGAGAGAGAGAGAGAGAGAGAGAGAGAGAGAGAGAGAGAGAGAGAGAAGGCGTCACAAGATTTTAGTATTCCTTTATAGAGAGAGCGAGAGAGAGAAAGCGTCACAAGATTTGCTTTGGTATTTCTTTATGGAGAGAGAGAGAGAGAGAGAGAGAGAGAGAGAGAGAGAGAACACTCTCCTCTCTCGTGTACGTCTGTCTTAACCTCCGGACGTTCACCCTTGAGCGAATTTCAGAGGATCGCCAACGGCGTTTTTCGTTTTTTTTTTTTTCAAACTCATCCCCGCACCTCGCGATTACCGAACTCACGACGGGTCAGCAAAATGTTTACATAACCCGCGACGTATCCAGGTACGTAATAAGAATACGGTATGAGCTAATGAAGGAACGAATCTCAAGATACCTTCACATGAAATGTGGTATCGGTCAGTCCAGTCAGCAGCAGTGAGTGCCCCTTGGAACAGATGCCAGATGGCGCTATACGCCACTGTCACTCAAGGCGGAGGTCCGCGATCTACTTGCTATGTTTTTTTGCGCGTGTGAAGATGAAGGCGAAATTGTCTAAATGCAGAAATTTGTGTTCCTCACTGTGCCGATGTGTGCGAGAGAGAGAGAGAGAGAGAGAGAGAGAGAGAGAGAGAGAGAGAGAGAGAGAGGATTAAGTGAAAGAATTAGGACATTACTCCAAGTATTATTGATTATTTTAAAAGTGTATCTATTCAAGCTGCAAAAATAATTAAGTTTAAGACTTGCTCTCTCTCTCTCTCTCTATTATACTGATATTTAAATGAAGAATAATATTGATAATAAAAAATGGTAGCTTTTATGACCACAGTCCATAACCCCGGAGTACTACGAGAAAGGTTGCAGCAACTCCCATTCACGTACAACCTAAAAAATAAAAAACCAGTCGTGTGAGAGATCGCGCGTACACACACACACATGTATATACGTACATACAAACACACGTCATCGTTCAACATCGCGGAAGTAGCGTAGCCCTTAATTTAAAACAGTTCAACCAAGATGGACTGTCACTGTTGTTGAAGACAGTTGCATAAGTTGCATACATACATATTTAGTAAGTATGTATATATATATATATATATATATATATATATATATATATATATATATATATATATATATATATATATATATATATATATATATATACTGGTGGCCAAGGTGATCCTGAGAAAATAATCGGTGGTCAAGGCCACCACCTCGGCCACCAAAATTGTTCTCAGTAGCAGCAAACGATAAGCCCAGTCCAAACTGGCCCAAATTCACTCGCAAATTTCCAGCAGTCCTACCGTTCTCCTTTCATTCCGAAAAATCTGCTTCTATGACTAATTTCTTTTCTTTGGCTTTTCGTAATACTCCGTTTATGTCCCATAAACGGACAAGGGGACTTGGCTCGCACTAATATTCACACAAACCAGTCACTCTCTTATCTATGCATATTCTGGCTTCCATCAAAAAATCTTTTTAGTTTTCTGTAAAAGAAAACTATTGTGCCGGTATTGTCTGCCCGTCCGCACTTTATTCTGTCCGCCCTCAGATCTTCAAAACTACTGAGGCTAGAGGGCTGCAAATTAGTATGTTGATCATCCACCCTCCAATCATCAAACATCCCAAACTGCAGCCCTCTAGCCTCAGTAGTTTTTATTTTATTCATGGTTAAAGTTAGCCATAATCGTGCTTCTGATAACGATATAGGACAGGCCACCACCGGGCCGTGGTTAAGGTTTCATGGGCCGCTGCTCATACAGCATTATACCGAGGCCACCGAAAGATAGATCTATTTGCGGTGGCCTTGATTATACGCTGTACAGAAAACTCGACTGCGCCGAAGAAACTTCGGCGCATTTTTACTTATTAACTTAATCTATCTTTTATACCACACATCCCCAGTCCTAAACACTGCCTGTCAATCAATTCTATCACGTTTTTCAAGGTCAGTACAAGCCACATGAAACTTGTTTTTCAATTTACTTTGAAATCTCCCACGTAACTGTTTTATAAAAAAAACACCTGATCTCCACACCTTCTCCCTTGTCTGAACCAGCACTGCTCTTCCCCTGTCAATAATTATATTCTATCATACTTTTTCAATCATAATCGTACCATACCCATTCTGCCATATTAAGTAATGTTATCTCCATATAATTCCTACAGGCGCCTCTACCACCTATACCATTCAACAATAAAACAATCATCCCTTCCGCCAATTCCTTCAGACATACCATACACAATCTGGTCAGCAGCTCAGTCAGACTATTACAACAGTACTGTAGCATCTCACCTGTAATCCCACCATAAGCCAACCTCTAAATTGCCCTCATTGCAATATTATGCCATTCTCACAAGCATTCTTTAACTTACAATAATACTTTCCACACTTGTTTTATTCACCTCTACCTCTCTTATTTCTTCTTTATTCAATAAGTCTTCAAAGTACTCACTCCATCGACCCAGGACTGTTGTCTCATCAGATGACATCTGTCCATTAGCATCCTATGTTTCGAGATCTATTGGTGAATCAGACTTTTTCTCTGTAGTTACTTCCTTGACAATTCCGCCCTAACATTCTTTTTCATCTGTGTGTGTATATATATATATATATATATATATATATATATATATATATATATATATATATATATATATATATATATATATATATATATATATATATATATATATATATATATATACATATATTAATATATAATGCAATTCCTACTATCCAGGAGGGAATTCTCTTGTTCTCTCTCTCAATTTACCAAGTCAAATCGCTTCGTTTCAGATGATAACAGTCACATACAAAACACACATTCATTCTCTCTCTCTCTCTCTCTCTCTCTCTCTCTCTCTCTCTCTCTCTCTCTCTCTCTGCTATCAAAACATTAAAGAATCACGAAGCATAGACGTGGCTAAACATTACCCATTTGTAGGTCTACAGCTTCTCCTAGGCCTAGGCTTCTCGAGAAATGGGATAAACACCTCTACTATCATTTACAACGTGAACATATTCTCGAAGAACACGAAAGAAAATAACATAAGTATAAATAGCAGGGGCAAATATTTAACAAATGGACACAACTATAAACGGGCGGTTCCACAGAAAAATTCGGTAGCTGACACTGCCACCTGCAATAATCAGCAATTGCAAAGGCTCATCAGGCTTTACTGAGTGACTTTCTCCACCGACGGTCCGTCTACAAAAGCGCCCCAAAAAGCAATAGCTACGGTTATGGGTCTACAGAGCGACCCCTCAATCACAGCAATTTAGAGTATAGCAACTCCACACTTTCCCCCACCCATTCTTAAGCATTTAATAGCTGCGTAACTATGCCAGCTTTCTCCTAAACTGAGAAACTTTGAGGTAGGATACAGTGGGCAGTATTTTATAATTTAATTTCAACTTTATCAATACAGTATAATAATGCATGCATAACGCAAATTAGGTATGGATCAGGAACCGGTAATATGTTTAAGATTAAAACGTAAAGGAAGGTTACAGAATGGAAATATACAGGGAATAATGGCGTAATGACATAATTAACTGCTGTATTTAGTAAGGTGAAATTTCTGTAAAATATTGCACAGTAAAAATACAATTAAGAAGCTGCTACTGTTGGGGAAGTTTTCACCAAATTATGAATATAGCAGTGATTATATATATGTATATATATATGTATATATATATATATATATACATATATATATGTATATATACATTTCTATACATACTGTATATATATTCATATAAATGTATATATATACTGTGTATAAATATATATACATACAGCAATAGAATACCAGGTACTTAATCAAGTGTGGTGGGTAGCAACTACGGTCGATAAGAAGCGTATAGGCCTAGCAACCTCATCCCATGAAAAGCACCGACGAGACTCACATTATGGGAAACGATCAAACCACGTTGATTAAAAGATTACAAGAGAGAGAGAGAGAGAGAGAGAGAGAGAGAGAGAGAGAGAGAGAGAGAGAGAGAGAGAGAGCAAAACTTGCTTCCTAAAGAGACGGTTGGACGCTTCTACTTATTTTGCCAATTCTGATTCGTCACCGGCCGCGGAATTCCTTTCAGTCACCTCTCTCTCTCTCTCTCTCTCTCTCTCTCTCTCTCTCTCTCTCTCTCCTCTTGCTCTCTCTCTCTCTCATTCGTCTGAACGACGCCTGCGCAGATGTAGCGAAAAAAAAAGAGGAAAAAACGGAACACTTACAGAGCAAAAACGAAATAGGAGCAAATAGAGCAAAAAATCAAATACAGAGCAAACAATGAGCAAATACAGAGCAAAAAAGGAGCGAATACAGAGCAAAAAAAGGGCTAAATACAGAGCAAATAAACAAAAAAAGGAGTACAAAAGTTAGCAAATAAGAGTAAATACAGAGCAAAAATGGCCAAATACAGAGCGAATAAGTAAAAAAAAAAAAAAAGGAGGAAATGAGCAAAAATAAAGGAACAAAAAATGAGGTAAAGGAGCAAATACAGATAAAAGAAAGACTGAACAAATACATAGCAATAAAAGGAGCAAATAAAGAAAAAAAAAGCAGAAATGAGCAAATAAGAGCAAAAAAGGACCAATAACAAAGACAGATCAAGCAAAAAAAAAAAAATAGCAAATACAGAGCGAAGAGAAAAAAAAAATAAAATAAGGAGCAAATAGAAAATTAAAAATTAGAAAATACAGAGCAAAAAAAGGAGCAAATGCAGAGCAAAACAAATGAGCAAAGAAAAAATAATAATACGGAGAAAATACAGAGCAAAAAAAGCCAAAAAGAGGAGCAGAGCAAAAAAAAAAGAGCAAATACAGAGCATTTTTCATGTCCAGTAATTCACACTGGCCAATCTACTGAACAGAATAGACTCTGATCTAGTTGACGCGACTTATAGACCTACCTTCCTCCCCATAAGTACGGCGCTTTAAATCTGACCTGGCGACTTAGGCCTATGGGCCTTTAAAAGATGGCCCTTCGAGATACCCTAACTTCATGATGTACACCAACTGGCTTTCAAGCGAGCCTAAAAAAATGGCTCACCTTGGTGAATTGGCGGTGTGGGTCTGCGCGATGTTTTCAGCCCAAATGTTCCATGGATCGTTAACATAGACTGACCATAGCCACCTGGCTTTCAAAAGTAAGTTCTGCACTATGTACTTCGGTGCCTTCTTGTCTTTAAAAGGCTCTAAAAGTGCCTTTAAAAGGCTTTGCCTTTAAACGTCTACACTGCCTTAAAAAGGCTTCCAAAATTGCCGTTGAACGTCTTCTGAAATTGCCATTAAAAGGCTTTGAAAACTAAATTTAAAAGGCTTCGAAAACTAAATTTAAATGGCTTCCAAATTTGCCACTAAAAGGCTTCCAAAACTAACTTTGAAAGGCTTCCAAAATTGCCTATAAAAGACTTCCAAGTTTGCCTTTAAAATTATTCCAAAACTGTCCTTAAAAGGCTTCCAAAACTGCCTTGAAAAGGTTTCCAAAACTAACTTTAAAATGCTTCCAACCTGCCTTTAAAAGGATTCCAACACTGCCCTTAAAAGACTTCTAAAATTGTCTTAAAAGGTTTACAAAGCTGCCTTTAAAAGACTTCCAAAACTACCTTTAAAACGCTCCCAAAACTAACTTTAAAATGTTTCAAAAACTGTCCTTAAAAAGCTTCCAAAACTGCCCTTAAAAGGCTTCCAAAACTAGCTTGAAAATTCTTCCAAAACTGCCTTTAAATGGCTTCCAAGACTACCATTAAAAGGCTTCCAAAACTGCCTTAAAAATTCTTCCAAAACTGCCCTTAAAAGGCTTCTAAACTGCCCTTGAAAGGCTTCCAAAACTAACTTTAAAATGCTTCCAAAACTGCCTTTAAAAGGCTTCAAAAACTACCATTAAAAGGCTTCCAAAACTGCCTTTAAAATTCTTCCAAAACTGCCCTTAAAAGGTTCCCAACAGCCATTACAAGGCTTCCAAAACCAACTTTAAAATGCTTCCAAACAGCCTTCAAAGGCTTCCAAAACTGCATTCAAAATGCTTCAAAACTAACTTTAAAAAGGCTTACAAAACTAACTTTAAAAGGCTTCCAAAACCGCCTTTAAAAGGCTTCCAAAACTGTCTTCAAAATTATTCCAAACTTCATTTAAAAGGCTTCCAAAACTGCCTTTGAAATTCTTCCAAACTCCCTTTAAAAGGCTTCCAATTTTGTCTTTAATAGTCTTCCAAAACTGCCTTTAAAAGGATTCCAAAATGCTTTTAAAAGGCTTCCAAAACTGCCTTTGAAATTCTTCCAAACTCCATTTAAAAGGCTTCCAAATTTGTCTTTAAAAGTCTTCCAAAACTGCCTTTAAAAGGATTCCAAACTGCTTTTTAAAGCTTCAAACTGCCTTTAAAAGGCTTCCAAATTTGCCTTTAAAAGGCTTCCAAAACTGCTTTTAAACGTCTTCCAAAATAGTCTTGAAATGCTTCCAAAGTCTCCTTCAACAGGCTCTCATAGCTGCCTTTAAAATTCTTCCAAAACTGCCTTAAAAAGGCTTCCAATTTTGCCTTCAAAAGGCTTCCAAATTGCCTTTAAACATCTAAAACTGCCTTTGAAAAGCTTCCAACCCTGTCTTTAAAGGGCTTCCAAAACTTCCTTTAAAAAGTTTCCAAAACTGTCTTAAAATGCTTCCAAAAATACCTTTAATTGCTTACAAAACTGCCTTTTAATTGCTTCCAAAACTGCCTTTAAAAGGCTTCCAAAACTGCCTTTAAAAGGCTTCCAAAATTTCCTTTTAAAGGCTTCCAAATTGTCTTAAAAACCTTCCAAAACCGCCTTTTAAGGTCTTCCAAAATTGCCTCTTCAAGGCATAAGGCATCGAAATACATAGGTCAGAGCTTAATTTTGAAGGTCAAGAGGCCTAAGTCATGTTGCTTCGCTACCATGGAAGGCCTTCCAATATAGCCTTTAAAAGGCTTACGATTCTAATACATTAAATTTACATATTAAGAATTAAACTGAAACAACTTATGTTCAACTAGTTTTAAGAGAATGGCCTACCAATAACTTCTCAAAGAATTTCCAATACGCCTCTAGCTTCTGAAATAAGCTATGGTGACCTATGCCTTTTAAAGAATCTTAACTGAAACCAGCGCTTACTGGCTTGTAAAATACATCCTGTAATGCAGTTTTTACTAAAAAGAACTTACAATATTATTATTATTATTATTATTATATATTATTATTATTCAGAAGATGAACCCTAATCATATGGAACAAGCCCACAAGGGCCACTGACTTGAAATTCAAGCTTCTAGAGAATATGGTATTCATTAGGAAGAAGTAAGAGGAAGTAAAAGGAAATACAGAAAGAAGAGATCTCGCTCATTAAAAAAGAAAAAAATAAATCAACAAATAGATAAAAATGTATTAAAATGCAAGGAGAATATTAGGGTAGCATTGCACTGCACCCTCGCTTGAACTTCTGAAGTCCCAATCGCACGACATCCTCTGAAGGGAGACTGTTCCACAATCCAACGGTGCGAGGATGAAAAACTGACGGACAAGACCCCATCCGTCGACGGACCAAGTCATCACAGAACCTACCAACACAAAGCGCTCTGGCTAAAAAGAGACCTCCAGTGCTTTCAAAAGCAGAGGGCATCGCTTCCTCACCTTGTAGTTGTAGTTGATTCTCGATCTTTTCGACCCGGGCCTCCTGTAATGCTGAAATCTATCCTGTCCTGCAGACGTGCTGGTGGGCATGGTTGTTTCAGTCAGATCCTTGGGCCTCCTACGGGGTGGGTTTAATCCTTCAGTGAACTAGGAAAACATCGCCGTATACCCAGGGTACTGATGGGGTCACGAGAGGAAGAATAGGCATCTTCTTGTGATAACACCCAGGGCACTGGGAAGGTAAGATCAAAGCGAAATGGGTTGGTGTTGCACTTGTCAAAACTCCTGGCGTATTTTAAATCCACTGGCGGTTTTAATCACTTAAAAACCTATGGTTTTATGATGTATTTTCCTCACTTCAAAACCCAATAGGTATTTTAAACCCACTAGCGGTTTTAACTTCGCCTGAAAAACCTGAGGTTTTATGAGTTTTCTCCTCACTTCAAAACCCAATAGGTATTTGAACGCACTGGCGGTTTTAATCACTTAAAAACCTATGGTTTTATGAGGTTTTTTTCCTCACTTCAAAACCAATAGGTATTTTAAACCCACTGGCGGTTTTAACTTCACCTAAAACCCTATGGTTTTATGAGGTTTTTTCTTCACTTCAAAACCTATGACTTCAAACCCAGACGGTTTGATAACTGTTTAGGTCAGATGTCCAATAAAACATTAATGACTCCAGTGACGTCACAATGGCCCAGGGTACGTCCGTGGGTATTTGGGGGGTTGTGGGGGTGTTGGCCCAACGACCTGATGGCATAAGAACTTGCGACGTCAAGAGATGGTCACCAATCAGACAACGGACGCACTTTTAAAATGGGTATTAGATCAGCGTTAGCTTGCCCCTTTCAAGGACGAACTCACTGACTGTTATTTTATAGATGTAGCTTTATTTAACTGCATTTAACTGTATCTGTGCCCACAATACCCCACAGCTGTAGGCCCCATTAGCCTACGGGACGCAGGGCATCGCAGCGTCGCTACACATTCTTGGAAGTAAACAGAACTTCGTGTCGAATGCCCACACTCCGTTCAACACCGGCCCCTCCGCTCCTGCTGGCCTGCCCACTTCCAGCTTGACAGTGGTGGTGGGCACCAACACCAAATACCCTCCTCCTCCCCCTCCAGCACCCCCACCGAAAACATCAACACTTTTAAAGACAGAGAGAGAGAGAGAGAGGGAGAGAGGGAGAGAGAGAGAGAGAGAGAACAAAAAAATGACCAATTTTCACCAAAATCGGACCACTCGACGCACCCTACTCTTCACCATTCACTCCTGCCGTATGCTTGCTCACTATTTCACCGTCGAATCACTGCAAATCACCAGAGACGGTCGATTTTAGACGGGAAGGCCCGCGATCTTCGAGAGGACGGCGGACGATACGCGGCCGTCCGCTGGAAAGGTTACTGTAGAACTCACCTGTCTCGTTCTTGGGACCGACTTCTTCAACCTACCTGCCTGCATGGACCTCGCAGTTGCCAGATGCGGCTGGCTGCTTCAATTGCCGTGTGCGCAAATACATTATTATTATTATTCTCATTATCATTATCATTACTTACAACGTACGACTCTAACAAACATTTAAAAAAAGCCTTAAAGAAGATACTGACGAAAATAAACTTGAATAAAACGACTGACAAATATAAATACCAATGATGAATATTTTCTTAATCTGAAAAAAAATTTTACAAACTTGATGTCGATCTGAATGATAATACTATTTTAGGAGGTTGACTGATTGATTTGTGCCTATGATCTGGCATCACATCTCCGGTCATCAGGGACGTATCTCCTTTGATTCGATAACAAAATCCATCTAAATTAATCCATTAGTAATGCCAACGGAATATGGATTATATCCACTTGTGTAAAATGTTTTTCTCCCAATTCATTATAATCTCTTTTCATGAGAGAGAGAGAGAGAGAGAGAGAGAGAGAGAGAGAGAGAGAGAGAGAGAGAGAGAGAGAGAGAGAGAGAGAGAGGATGTTTTAAACTAAAATGAGAAGGGAAACTTATTTGAAATTCACATTTTCCCAACATGAATTAATAATAATGCGGCAGTGTGGTGAAAATGTGCAGAGTCACTTTCACTAGGATCGTGCCTCTTTGAAGCCATACTGACCAGAAGCATTCTGAGATGGTCTGGACCTGCAAGACGAATGGAAGGGGACAGTTTGGTGAAAATAGCAAACAATGTCCAAGTCTCGAGAGGAAGGACAGGAAGACATTGCACATGTATGTGGTAGACTGAAGAGGAGTTAAAACTATTTGAAAAACTAAAAATTCACAAACAAATTTTGCAGGTTTAAGAATTTGGAAACTATGGTGAATCCTTTCATTTAATATTATATTTCTTGGTATTTCCTAATTAAGAACCATTAGATTTTTGCTTCCTGCTAACTATGGAAGAGAACAAATGAAATAAGTAAAAAATGGGCCAAAGTTTCTTTGGCGCAATCGAGTTTACCGTACAGCCGCTACAGCGTATAACCAAGGCCACCGAAAATAGATCTATTTTTCGGTGGTCTCGGTATAATGTTATATGAGCCGCGGCCCATGAAATTTTTAATCACGGCCTGGTGGTGGGCTGTTCTATATCGTTGCCAGAAGCATGATTATGACTAAATTTAACCTTAAATAAAATAAAAACTACTAAGGAGGCTAGAGGGCTGCAGTTTGTTATGTTTGATAATTGGAGGGTGGATGATCAACATACCAGTTTGCAGCCCTCTAGCCTCAGTAGTTTTGAAGACCTGAGGGCGGACAGAAAAAGTGCGGATGGACAAACAAAGCCGGCACAATAGTTTTCTTTTACAGAAAACTAAAAATGGCCGGCACAAGGAAGGCGGTAGGTGCTCTGCTGAAATTAAGAAGGGAGAAATGTCTGTCTGGAAAGGCAAAGGCCTTCTTTACACAGGAGAAGTTTGACTGTTGAATGTGAAACAAAGGCATAGTGTAGAAATGACTGTGAACAGAGATTTAAGATGTGACTAAGGAGGGATTGATAAATCATAGTGTTTTGAGGTGGTTTGGTCATGCTGAGAGAGAGAGAGAGAGAGAGAGAGAGAGAGAGAGAGAGAGAGAGAGAGAGAGAGAGAGAGAGAGAGAGAGAGAGAGAGGTGGAGGAAAAGCCAGTGAAAATAGGATCTAATTTGGATGTCTTGGAAAGTGCAGGGGTGAGGGAGTACCAAAAATATCAGAATGAAAGGGTCTTACACTAAGTAAGAGCAATTGTATGTGACAGAGATACGAACTAGCAATTTAAGTATGGAAAGACAATTATTATTATTATTATTATTATTTTAACAAGCCAAGCTGTAACTGCAGCTGGAGAAGCAGGCTGCTCTAATCCCATGGGCCTCAGTAATGGAAGCAGACAGTACAGAAAAAGAAAACGAGAAGTACAGAATAAACTATGAAAGAAGAAAAAAAATAAGAAAGATAAATAACAAAATAAAATACAAAAGACAAATAACCAAAAAACTATGAAGAGGGACTCGTGTCAGTCTGCTTAACAAAAAAAATCTGGACCAAATTTGAACTTCTGCTGTCCAACAATTCAAGACGTGAGTCTGCTGCTAAAGACCAAACAGGGTAGCATAATATTAAAAAAAAAGGGGTGGGTGGGGGGGAGAGGGGGGGCCAAAGAAAATAAAACATTATCTCAGGATAGACAGGTCTCCATAAATCTTACAAAGACTGTCTCGGCACTTTAAAACAGATTTGCAATCATGAATAACACCAGACATTCTTGTGTTGCGTGTAGTTACAGAAACACTGTCAGTGAAATGACCTCCTAACATTACACTCTGAGCTTCGTCAGGGCTTAATTTCATCACCCACAATTAGCACCACGCATTAATTTTGCCTAAATCTCCGTTAAGAGATTCAGAAACCATTGGTCTACACTTAGCAGAACGCGACAGATGAAAAGAGCATAGTACCTGCATAAACATTTTGTTTTCCAGGCCGAAATAAATGGACGAATACGAAAAACAATTAACCAAGGACCTTGGGGAACGCCAGTGGTTACATTCATTTAGTCGCAATAGTGCCCATCAAGTATTACTCTTGGCAATCTATTAGTTAACAATTCGATACACAGAATAATGGTTTACTGTATTATAGATAGTAGTATTATAAACTTGCCCAAGGTTGGTTTACCCTACCTATCTGTATACAGTATTACTGTACACTGTGTTCTGTGGAGGGTTGCTTAGCTAGGCCTAACTGAATTCTTGGTATTGTTTCATATGAAAATGCTTTAACAATAATAATAGTAATAGAAACTAAACACTTTAGTGTCCCTTAAAATACAAAACAGAAGCAAAGAAAATGATTCAATTTCATAGGGCAAACTATGACAACTGTGCATAGTTCTCACTTGAAACTAACTGATCTTTAGACCGATGACCAAAGGAGTATTTGTAATTTTACGCAACTTATCGGACCGAGAAACAAGGAGTGTAGTGAATATGTTACCGTCAAGCAGTAACTGAAGGTCACCCATACAAGTATTGATCAAAGTCAACAGCTTGTTCTCCAATATCCCTTAAATTTCCTGCCCCCCAAATGGACTGCAGTATTTAATCATACTCAACAATTGCTATACGAAATGAAGAAGCCAAGAGAATGTTCTCTTGTTGACTGTAACTGGTTCCATTGCTACTGTTGGTAGTACTTGTTTGCCACGTCCTAGTCAAGTGAATCTAACATGCTGCTATTATTAGTATTGGTCTGGTGATTCTGCAGAAATTATAAGTTCTTGTGGTGGGTAATCATGCTTTGATGTGGCGATTTGTGAAAATTAGTCTATAAAGCCTAGCACTGTTGCACTCTCAACCATTTAATGTTTCTAGAAATATCACTAACGTGGAACGATATTTATAGAAGTAAGAATATTACTGAGCATTTAAATAATCCCCTTACTGTTACTGAGAGGAGAATTCCTTCTAAAATCCTCAAGTTTTGTCTTAAAGATAAGCCATGATCCCATGCTGCATGTGAGCTTGCTTACCATGAAAAACAAGCTTGCTGCTAGTACTAACGGATTAACAATCCAGTAGTGATGACTATAAGTGGTGGTCTACTCTCAACTCGCCACTCTTTGGGAGTTGATTCCAGCATGCCTCCCCTTGTAGGAGCCGAAGGAACTACTGTTTATTGCCATTAACAGAAGGTAGAACTTTTGGCTCAAGTTTTTATGAGCAAAGAGTGTGGTGGGTCCTTGGTTTTGCCTCAGTCATGCTTTTCGTGTTTTCCAGAGCCTACGTTATGTTCAATGGCCTTCAGGTCCAGAGAAGTCAAAACTTTGCCTTTAGGACTTTTTTAAAAAGACTCCTAATCTCACTGCTCCTAAAATTACTAATATTTCCAGAAGTTCAGTTACTTGAAAGTTTTCTTTCCATCTTGAGGAAGGCAAATATTGCTTCATTGCCTAAAGGAATAAGCCTGCCCTCATGCTCGTCCGAATATAGACCGATTTTATTTATCCTTGTTTTATCTAAAGTTTTTGAGAAGCAGCTCTCTAAGCATCTTTGTGAGTTCGTTAAGTTAATAACCTATCAGCATTACAGTTTGGATTTCATAAAGGCCTTGGTACTTGTAATGCACTCTTGTCAATATCTATCATCTTGCAGAGTACTCTCGATGAGGGTACAGGGCCACGCATAGTCGGTTTAAATTTGAGTGCCGCCTTTGACCGTGTGAATCATGAAGCACTTATTTTCAAGCTAAGATTACTGGTAATTGGTGGATCTTTTATTAATATTTTAAATGAACTTTTAATAAAGACAGAATCCAAAAGGTCTGTGTTGATGGCCAGTACAGTAGCTTTATTAATGGCAATTCGGGTGTTCCTCAAGGTAGTGTTCTTGGGCCTTCACTATTTAACATCTATACTGGTGACATGTGGAAAGGTCTGGAGAACAAACTGATGCTGTTCTTCTGGCTGTTGTTCCCTCTCCGTGCCTTAGTTCTGTGGTTGCTGAACCTTTGAATAGAGATCTGTCATCTATTTGTGAGTGGAGTAGCCTTTGGGGCTTGAAGCTTAACCCATCTAAAACACATTATGACACTTAATCGATCCAGAACACTACTGACTTTGCATCCTGATTTACATTAAATTGGTATGATTTTATAAGTTAGTGATTTCTAAGACTTTTGGTGTAACGTTTGATGGAAAATGACTTTTGAGAAGCATATACGTAATATTCCTATTTTTCAAAAAGTTGGTATCTTGAAGAAATGTTTTCGAATGTTTTGGGTTGAAGGTTTTATCTCTAATTGTTTTAACTCTCCTCTTCTTCCTTGTCTGAAGTACTGTTCTCCAGTGCAGTCTTTGGCTGCTGATTCTCATCTCAAATTCTTGGATAGAATTATATCACCAGTAAAGTTTATTTTGCCAACTCTTAATGTTGACTTGTGGCATAGATGTAAAGTGAATTCATTATGCTTGTTGCATTAAATGTATCACAATGACAAATATCCTCGGCACTCTTCTTTACCTGACCTAGCTGAACACTAGGCAGGCTGCTGCTGCTGAATAGAGAATATATAGTATTTAGACCAAATACCAAGTGCTGGGACCTATGAGTTCATGCAGCGCTGAAATGGAAACTCACAATAAAAAGGTTTGAAAGGTTTAACAGGAGGAAAACCTCAAAGCAGTTGCACTATGAAATAATTGTTAGAAGAGGGTGGAAATTAAGGTGGAAGAGAATATGAACGGAGGTACAGTAAAAGGAATGAAAGGGGTTGCAGCTAGGGGCCAAAGGGATGCCGCAAAGAACCTTAAGTAATGCCTACAGTGCACTGACGTCACTACCCCACTATGGGGGCAGCTGCTACAGTGTGTCATTTTCTAGTACCAGGTTTCATACTAAAGTTTACTAGGAGCTTTAGCTTGGCTACACCCAAAACGTGGAGCAGGTCTGCCTAGTGTAGAATCTTCTGACCTATAAAACGTTAAAGCGAGGAGCAAGTTCGCTCCTGCTCTCTGCTGCTGATGTCTCCTGAATTCAGGTGTATCAGTTTTATTTTCTATTCCCTCACGTTTATTTATTTTTCCTATTCCCTCACGTTTACTTATTTTTCCTATTCCTATTCCTTCATGTTTATATATTTATCACCTTTTCCTATAACTTCCCTCTCTGAAGCCTGATTTCCCCTTGCAACCTTCTTGAATTTATAGTCTGCTGACCTTCTCCGTGATGGTTTTCCGCTGAAGATTTAAAGTATGAAAGAAAGGAGTTTTTGTATCTGAAGAAATACTGTATTATGCTTAATTTAATGACTCAAAAAGTCTGTAAGCTCATCTGGAACTGTGGTGAAGGACTACTGTACTGATAAAAATGTCTGCTCGAAGGGCTTTTTGGCAGGCAATTCACTTTCTGTGATCTTTATTCCACTTAGTATGGTTACCATGTCACAGTGAATAGAGAGAGGTGGTTCACCACTTTCTGACCTCTTCATTATGAATTGGACTTAAGACTTATTTTACTGTAGTACTCCGGTGCCGATCCAAGTACTGTACTTGGCTTCCACAATGAAAAATAGACAGAATAGTTGCTTTGCAAACTTCTGCTAGATTATGACACTTGCTTTGCTTGGTTATTGGCACCATCAGCTTAAAAGCTCCTTGCTGGATTCAGTGTTTGGGGCCCGAAAGGCAGTTGATCTTCATTCAGAATATTACTGATCTTGGAAGGGAGTATGGGAGTACACAAGCTTCCTTGGTTTTCCCGAATTAATTTGTACGATATAAAAATATCCTGTGCACAAACATATATACTGTTACTTGCTTAATAAAAAATATATATATATTCTATATATACTGCACATGAAAAAGTCGTTATTATCATTTAACAATGGAACCTTGCAGGTGAAACGGGCCAAAGCTTCACCAAATAAAAGAAAGTAGTCAGTTTTTCTGTAGCACAGACAACTATCACGGGAAAGAAAAAATACAAAACTGCTTTATGCTGGATTACCAAATTACAAAAGCAATACGTACAAGTAAAAAGAAGTAGTCTGATCAGTGTTAACACAATCTTATTAGTGACAGAGGGAAGACTGAATGAACGCTTGATAAATATATAGGCAAAATGCTACCCCTAATTTCCCATGCAAGTAAAAAAGCTAAAATGTTTTTGAGGGAAGAACCTAAAAACAAAGCCTGGACCTCTCTCTTACTTGAAAAGGGATTCTGATATACCCAGGAGATAGTGAATGCTCTGTTTGTACATTCCTGGCAATAAGAAGAAGCCAATATTATACCAAACTATGATAGAGTAAATGTAAATATTACAGCTATCACTACTTGGATGTAATACTTGCAAGTCTGTACCTTCAGCAGAAAAAGCAACTTAAGGCAACTGTGCTAATGTGAAAAAGGGGGGCATGTTTTTGGAAAGGAATCGACACTCAACTCTCAGTGGGTACCACCCCACTCTGGGTAGTAGAGCAAAGTATTTGGTTAACATACTGATAACAGAAATCTTTCATATTCACAATTAACCCCTGGTCCACTTTTCCTGCCGAGAGCAAACAGATTCGCTAAACAGCAGCACCAATATGCAGTAAATGTGCCACGCCGTCGAACTTCTGTTCCATAAGTCCTTTATTCCTCACGCCGTTGGACTGTCAAACAGTTTCCCTGAGGATGTCGAGCAATTGGAACTTCAAAAGTTCAAGTGAAGATGTATTACAAGCCTTGCATTTTAATACATTTTCATCTAATTACTAATTTATTTTATTTTTTCCCTTTACCTTCTCTTGCTTCCTAATGAGCACCATATCCTTTGGAAGCTTGAATTTCAAGTCAATGGGCCCTGTGGGCTTGTTCCATATGTTCATCTTCTGAATAATATAATATAAAGGTGATGCACTATACTGAATTTGGTACCAGTAACCTTCACCACTAATAATATAATATACAAGGTGATGCACTATACTGAATTTGGTACCAGTAACCTTCACCACAATACAAATAAAAGCACGTAGCACAAAAGCGACTACATAAATAAAAGTAATTACATTTATATTTGCAAATCTTAAGGAGGTCTTTGGCAAAGGACCGAAACAAGCGATTAGACAAGCACAAAAAAAGACATATGGTACAAGGAACACAAGCGGAACAAATTACATTATAAACTCACATTTCCAGACACTCACGTCAATCATCCAAAAGAATCTGCTATCATAAGAGAAATGAAAACTGCAGCAAGACAAAGTTGCGAAGTTGGACAGCTAAGTGTGAGGAAACCATAGGGAACGGATGAAAATTAAAAGGCAGAGAGTAATGTAACTGGGAAGGACAAGACTTTATAAAAAGCATTTACTAGTGTTAACAGTTTAGAGGACCCTAAATTTATTTTTATCACTATTATTAGGTAGAACAGAATGTAGAATTCAGGTGAAAAGATCAAGCGCTGGGACCTATAAGGTTATTCAGCATTAAATGGAAACTGATAGTACAAAGGTCTGTGAGGTGTAACAGAATGAAAACCTCGCAACTGCACTATGAATTGTTAGGAGAGGGTGAAAAGTAAGATGGATGAAAGAGAATATGAACAGAGGTACAGTTAAAGGAATGAAAGGGGTTGCAGCTAGGGGCTGAAGGGACACTGCAAGTAACCAAAAGTAACGATTATTATTAAGTAGTTCAACCATACCATGAAGTTAAAAACTCAATTCTCAACCTCACAAGTCACCCACAACCTCAGAAACACAACAGGAACTTCATAATCCCATCAATGCCCTCACAACTCGACCCACAGCCCCACCCACATCTCTACAACTCGTGTAACAAAACTTCATCTACGGTAACACTCTACGTTCAGTAATAACGAGTCTGTGTAACACTACACTTTGGTGTAACCTCTCTTCTCCCCCTGGCGTTACGTAACTCCGGCACATATAATCAGGGCATGTAACAGGGCGACCCCACCTATGAGACGCACTTAGAGCGAGGGACATTTTTATTCTTTGTTTAGTTTGTTCGTCTGTCTCTTTGCCTCTCACATTCTCGTAGAATAGAACAGAATATACAATTTAGACCAAAGGCCAAGCACTGGAACTATGAGGTCATTCAGTGCTGAAATGGAAATTGACAGTGCAAAAGGTTTGAGAGGTGTAACAGAAGGAAAACCTCAAAGCAGTTGCACTATGAATCAACTGTTAGGAGAGGGTGGAAAGTAAGATGGAAGAAAGAGAATATGAACAGAGGAACAGTAAAAGAAATGAAAGGGGTTGCTGCTGATGGCTGAAAGGATGCTGTAAGGAACCTTAAGTAATGATTATTATTAGGTAGTTTAACCATACCATGAACTTAAAAAACCAATTCTCACAGGGACGGCAATTACGAGAGGATCCACACCTTTGGGTACTGAACACAACCTAACGTTCAGACAGAGGAAATCATGTCGGAATAATTCAAGGTCAAGTAATCCTACATCGTATATTACCGTAACAGTGAAAGCAACAAGGGAACGCAGAAAGAGGAGACCTTGGGAGCTACTGTATATCAATGATCTGGTGCTGACAGTAGAATGCGACAAAGATGTTTAAAAAACGGGAGATTCCAAAAGCAAAAAGGGTTTAAAATTAGTGGAAACAAAGTCAAAGTTATGATGAAATGGAAGGAAGCAAACAGAAAGATGGCATTCAGCTGCTGTGGAAATGTAGGTAGGAATTTACTGCCATGTATAAAATGCAACAGATGGTGTTACGGATGATCAGGATTGTGGTTTCAGTGGATCAAAGGCTTTTTGAAGTTGAGTCAGTGATAGATAAAGAGGTACCGGCACGTTGGTAAGTAGACAGACAAAAGTATGTTGCAATAAGCCTGATGGACACACTCAATGTTTATTATATTTTACTTATAATCAAAATATCACTAGTGATCACTAAAATCAAATCTTAGCAACAACTGCTGCTAACCACTGAAAAATCCGTGAATGAGGACAATAAAATTGCCTTTGTAATCCACATTATACTACCATATTACTGCACTGTTGAGATTGTACTGAATGCAACTATATACACCTAATGGGCACCACAAATACCTGCTTCCTTTAGGTGCACTAGATATCAGGAAGAAAGTCCCAGAGACAATTTTTTGGCTTCTTGACAGAGCACCAGAAGAATTAAGAATGGCCTCTTACATGCTGCACTCAGTAGGCAGGCCCCAGTTTCAGGTGGGGGTTCTGTTCCCAGGGGAGCACCATAACCCGAAAATCACCGTAAACTGGAACACCATAATAATAATTACAGCGCCATAAAGCTGGGTACAGCACTGTAAAAGTGCTTACAGCACCGTAAAATCATAGTAACGGCCCCGTGAGCCAAGCGCCGTAAAGTCAGAACGCCGTAACCCGAAACTGCCATATCCCAGGGACTGCCTGTAATTACTAACTCCTTCAGAACACAATATTGCAGAACTGCAAGCCATGTAGGAATAAAATGCTTTTTAAAAAGCATTCACAAAATGTACCAAATCTGGACGAGAGAATCCCAGGACGTTTTAAAAAGTACTGTAATGGGAAAACCCATCACAATCTTCTTGATCCCAACTGGCAGGGTTATCTAGAATCTTTTTAAAAGTCCCTTGACCCAAAAGAAACTGGTGAGAGGTGTCTCAGGATTAATGTCCACACTGAAGACTGTTAGGCCTCAAATGCTCTTAGTACCTGCACCCTAGGGTCTAGTGCATGCAAGTCACTTACCAGAGGACTGGCATTTACGTTCTATTGATGTGCCACATTATCACAATACCCAATAGTACAATTCCACACACACACGAAACAAAATTCCTATGAGTCACATACAACACTTCAATGTCATTTGCTCCACATGTCAGTAACATCATCAAGAAATGCAGACCTAGACTAAATGCACTAAGATCACTAACAGGCACAACATTTGGACAACAAAAAGAAACGCTCATCACAGTATACAAACAATACATTCGTTCCATAATAAACTACGCCAGCCCAGCCTGGCACCCTGCCATATCCAACACACAACTAAACAAACTACAAATAATACAAAACACAGCTCTTAGAATCATCCTTGGCAGTACACAATCCACACCAATAGAACACTTACACGCCGAAACCAAGATTCTCACCATCAGGCAACACTTAGACATGAGAGGCACGCAATTCTTGGCATCGGTCATAAACAACACAAACAGCCCATGCTATTACCTTCACGACCACCCTCCAACACACAGGCAAATAGCGAATACACCACACAGACACTATACAAATATCTTGAATTCTATACCACCACCCACAAACATCACACAAAACAAAAAGCACATCCATACTCACCTCACCAGACAAGCACTTAATAACCTTCCCAACAACAAAGTACTCGGCACCCCCCCACCCAACATAAGCAGCACAGAAACACAGCTCTCAAGATTGGAGAGAGTACACCTGACTCGACTTCGCTGTGGTCATCACCAATCACTAAACACAAACACCGCATAGACAACACCCAAACAGACATATGTCCACTCTGCCAAGTTAGTCTCCACACAATTACACATCTCTTAGTAGATTGCCCTAACTTGGCAGCCCTTAGACAACAACACAACATCCACACTACCACACAGCTATGGTCAGATCCAGTAAGCGTGGTGTCCTTCTTGCGCGGTGCAGGCTTCCTGGCATAACAGAGTCTGGGGAACCACAACAACAACAACAACAACAATTTTCAGTCATTTCGCTCTTCAACTGTGGCAGGGTCATACTAGTAGTGCTGTAGTTGATGAGTTGAATAAGTACTTTAAGGTACTTGTACTTTTGTTTATGTAAGCATATACATTATTTATCTGTTTGCTGATTTATCCTTTTGTTATTCCTTTACTAATTCCTGTTTTTTTCTTTTTTACACACTTGTTCTGTACGAATGTTTACCCATTTTGAATTATCATAACTATAATAATATAATAGTAATAACAATAGGCAAAAAATTTTGAGAACTTTATGAGATGACATTTTCCCTCATGTCTAATTTAACATCCAAGAGTATTTGATTATTTACTCAATGATGATAAAGAAGACAAGTACTGAAATTTTAACTGGACAATGAATTAAAAGGCAAATACCGTACTGTACTTAGATTCAAAACTACAGACAGAAATCTATAGGAACTTTTTTAACTCTTCTTTCAATAGTTCGAGAATGATGCCAGTTGAAATGTTACTAAGAAATAAAAATCTTATTTCGCCCTTTTCGTCTAAAAATTCTTAGTTTTATGACCTACAAAGTAACTAAATCAGGGATGGTTCTGTTAACTGTGCAACTTCTTTTCAAGGCCTAAATACTTTTTGTTGATGGAAAATTACGTCATCCTGATAACTGTACTTCTTGCAATGTCGTGCATCCCCTCAAAAAATAACTCAACTACAAACATTACAGTACATGAAAATAATTGTACAATTTAACAGTCAATTATCATTTCAATACAACTTGACAAATGCAAGAAATAACAACAAGGCCATATATTAGGTAGTTTAACTAGTCAACCAAGTCAAAATGACTGATTCTCATAAGCCCACAATCAAAAATATATACTTGATAAGTCTTGGTGATAAAAATTATCTGATCTAGTATAATGCAACAATAAACAGTACTTACAATGTAAATAACTCCTGCAGAAGGGGTTGAAAATTTTTTGACATTCTGAGAACAAATAATTGTAACCAGGTGGCTTTCTTTAATTCTCAATAGGTCATCCACCAAAATTAAGCATTTTATCAATATTACAGTATACAACCCTTCAACAACCCACATCTCTATTAAAAAAACTTACGATCACCTTGAAAAATTCTATGTATACAAAATATGAATTAACTTTTTACATTTTATAAAAATACCACACCTCTGTTAATTGTTCAAACTTACCTAAACTTATTTCAAAAACACCACCAAATTCTACATACAGTACTTTGAAAAGACTTTCCACAAACTAAGTCATACCTTTTCTCTATTCAAGAGTCTACAATAAAATACAAAACAGAATCATTACTGCAACACAAGAGGGGCTCCTAGTTCAACCTCTACAATAAAACATACACTGTAACTCTGGAAGATGTTAAAAAAAATCATACAATGATTACTATAATGAACAGACTTCACATTCCCCTACAAAAGTAATCAAAATTCTATTCTACAAAATATTTTAAAATTTTCAGTACAGATAACTCCACATCCTTTCTGAGATTCATTATAAAGTAGTTTAACAGTACCACCAAGTCACATTTCAAAGACTGGTATTTGGAGCAAGGTAAGTTAAAGAAGTTAGACAGGTAAGTAGGAAGTTATCAAAGACAGGCTGGGGACAGGACAACTGCTGCAAAGAACCTTTAGTGCTGTCACGACAAGGGGTGTCATGTAAACTTACACTCCTAAAGCACTGGCACCTTTCGGTTCAAATTTTAAGCTGGAAGCTTAGGCATACTTTTGCACCTGTGCAATGCACAGATGAGGATGAACTAATTTTTTAGTTGGTTTATGTTAAAACAATAATAAACTAATCACAAGTCTATCTTAACGTAAAAATGGAAGTCCAATGAATATTAGAAAACCTCATGGGAGGTATACCATATACATTACCAATTCTGTGGCACAATGTATATCGTACAGTAGTGCAGAAGTGTCCCTTCAGCCCTCAATAGAGTATTATCTGCCTCATACTCTTCCTCCTCCACAGCTCAATCTCTCACTGACAATAAAAATATTTTACAAGAGTTATACAAGTGCTAGAGTCTAGAAATGTTACTAAGTGGTCTTCTTGATACAGTTAAATATTATAATACATTATAATACTTTACAGTGTAATAACAATTAAGGAAAAATCAAGTCTCATTTTTACCTTTATTTTCAACTAGTGGTGTGACAGTTACCCATTCTACAAAAACAATCAAAACATTTTACAAATTCTATGTTAGTCTCCGAAATCTAACATATTTGGTTTACACAACTTGTCTGCTACTACTAATCAACTTATACTATAATTACATTTACAGCTAATCAAGAAAACTTTCAATGTGTCAGTAAAACTGAAGGACCTCGACACATACTGCATTCATGACGATCTTCTTAACCAACTGCAGCAGGTACATCTACAAGTGGGCAAACTCTCTGTAGAGGATAAAGAAAACATAAGTGACCATGTAGCAATCTACTGAGCTATATACAGTGCATCGTCACCGACTTAAGGCGGATTCGATCTTACGGCACTTTTCAGTGCCATTGACAGCATTTTACAGTGCTGTAACTTGATGTTGCATCTAGTTACGGTGCCGTAAGTGCCGTTGATGGCACTAACAGCAAGAATAGGCATCAAGTTAACGGTACTTACGACGCTGTAACTTGATGCAACTTGAAGTTACGGTGCTGTAAGAAGCATTAATGCGCCGATAACGGCGAACACTGACTTACGGCAGAAATCAACTTACAGTGTGGCGCTGGAACAGATCCCTTGCCGTTAGTCGAGGACCTACTGTACAGGCTAATCACAGTCAAGTCTTAATTTTGATTAAAAGGTCTTTCACAGCATACTATCAATATAGAAAAGTGATAACCTTTTACCTATACTCTAAACAATTTTCTACACCGTACTGTATCTCAGTTTTCAATACTCTTTCATTATATACTTGAGCTTAAAATCATGTTCAGTTTTTTTTTTCTTCTATACTGAAATTGAGTAACAATCACATCTGGAGTTACCAGCAGGAAATATCTGCCGCTACAGAAGTATTCACAAACTAAAAAGGTTTCCATTACACAAAACATACTTACATGCCATCATTTAAATTTGTTACCAATTTGTCGCAACAGACTTTTTAAGTAGAAAAACTTGCACATAACACTTCCTCCAGTAACTGAATTGGTACTAGATTGATTCTACTTATGTTTAGAGTCGATATTTACTTGTACTATTCATCAAAAACAGTATTTAGACATACACTTTGAGCACCCTAACAAACATGTACAGGTTCCCATTATGCAATTTACACAATCTAAATGTCAAAATGAAGTAAGGCGCTGTGGTATTTTGCAAAGAAGTAAGTTAAGAGTTCATTACCTAACAGTAGTTTTGTTTTCAAGGCAGAATTATCGACAGCATCACCTGCAAAGACAGGTTGCAAAGTGGTTGCAAGTCTCTCATTTCAGTGACAGAGTTGCTATGATGAGACTTAATAATTCCCCTAGAATCCAGTGGAATATCTAATATCTGGTTACCATGAGACATTTAGGCGTCTGAGTGAGTCATAGCTTTGTCAGTGGGTTATGGATCTAGGAGTTAAGCAACTTTAAGAAGAGAAAATGTTTTTACAGACAGCAAAGATGAAGAGACAAATTAATCCAATGACTGACGTAGTACAAGTCTCATTACACACGAAGGCCGTCTCACATCAACAGAAGAGCACCCACAACAGTGCCGCCTTCTAACATTACAGTAAAGGAAAACTTCTGCCAATTGTATGCAAGTTGATCATA
Source organism: Macrobrachium rosenbergii (assembly GCF_040412425.1). Lineage (NCBI taxonomy): Eukaryota > Metazoa > Arthropoda > Malacostraca > Decapoda > Palaemonidae > Macrobrachium > Macrobrachium rosenbergii. The sequence goes on along the minus strand of NC_089774.1, from coordinate 3,250,065 downwards.
AACACAGATACTAACAGAAACAAAGAACTTGGTAGATACAAAATGATGATGGATAAGAATCATATACAGCGCATCAGTATATGCAGAATGGCTAAGATTACCTCTGCATCACTAAAAGAGAATTGGTCAAACAAAAACTTGCTATTTTAGACTAGTTTAATAACACTTCCCTTTGAACAGCATGGGAGATAGTTTATACATCCCAATACTCTCAAGACATCATAACAATGCTATCTGATATCGAATTATTTAGTTAATTTCTTTTAAATTCTCTACAGATGGTGTCATTTGATGGCAGTGTAATGTTAAAGGATTGAGGAATATGCAGGCCACCAAAAATAGGTGGAGTGATACTCTGTAAAACAGGCACGTCAAACTGACGGTCACATTCCTGTTGTCATGAGGGCTACACGCAACGGCTAATTGAAGTCGTTTAATAAAAATTATTGCAAAATATTTTATTACTTAAACTTAGAAACACACAATATGCATACAAGTGGTTTAGCAGCTGGCCACATTCAAGAATGCAAAGAAATGAAGTAGTTTAAAAGAAAAAAAAATTTTATGGCAACACAGACTTATATGCAACAGCAACAAATACTTTGTACAAAAAAAAAAAAAACAGTTCAAAATGAACACTTATTTACGACTATTCAATCATTTTTAGTGTTTTGTTCTCAGGCTTGGCACCTCTTTTTAATGACAATTTTTGGTACGTCTGGCTGAAATGTCTGTGCAATTCCGACTTTGATCAGAGATGACAAGTGTTGACCAAATTACAGTACCTGTACCCTTTGTGCAGGCTGCAGGTGTGATTGCAAAGGGCTGCACATTTCACAGGCCTACTGTAAAATAAGCTTTAAAGAATAAACTTCTCTAAGAAAACCCCTTGGGAACACGTCAAAAGCTTCAAGCCAGCTCGAACTATTTGAGAATATATCACAAAGCTAACAGAATTCACAAATGGTAGTAGGTAATCACTTCCAAGCTGACTGTAGCTACTTATGATTTACAACTGACGAGTACATGTATTAAACATAAAGACTATTTGCAGAATGGATACCACAAAAAGGTTGTTGGTTATCCTGAAAGAAGCAGCTTTTTCACACCAATTATAATTCATTGATGACATTTCCAGGTGGTAGTAACTACAGTTCTGGACATTACACATATTGTCATGCTTACAGTTTAAGCAGATTATGCCGAAAACAAAGCATGCATTTTTAAAATAAAATTTTTTATTTGTATCTCTCCCAAACTGACACAAAGTACTACTTTACCTTACAATCAAGAAGAATTGTCAGTATTCTTCAGTATGCCTGCCATGGTGTTGGTACAGAGAGCCTTTGAAAGCTGCCCCATTCCTTAGCTATCTAAATCAACCTGATTTTGACAGAATGATAGCATTTGACACTGCAGTCCTTTTTGTCCAGCTGTAGGCTTTGAAATCTGTGAAAGAAAAAAAGGATGTAGTTAAAACTAGCCACCAATTGCCAAGGTAATGACCAGATGATTCATGCCAACAGTAGTGAAACTGGTATCTGACTACTAATGAATATAAACAAGCTTGTAACTGGGCTATGTCTAACCACTAGCCTCAGCAGGCCTAACCCAAAGTTTACCCTAACCATGCAATTTACTATGCCCAACCTACGCAAATATACTCTTTGTCAATAAAACCCACAGAATCCACTGAAGCAAGAATAATATCGAGCCACAGTAAAAATACACACTTACTCAAAGCACAAATCTTTTACCTGAAATACATTCCTAAATGTTCCATTTTGGAAAGCAAAACGTCCTCCCCAAATCAATACCATTCCAATACTATTTTTCATTATAATCAAGTATTACAAACATTATCAATACAGTAGTGTGCAAAGTACTATACTGAAGAGTCAAGTGTTAAATAGTATTCAGTAATGTAAATAAAAAAAAAAAGGTGAACAAAAGATATACAGTATCAATGAAATGTACCTATCGACTACTGCACACTTGGTTAATATATAGTCAAGCTAGTCTACAATGAACTCTTTCCATTTTCTATCACACAGCATTGCAAAATACTGATGCTGAATCAGCATACTGATAGGTGTCCGAAAGGGGTGGGGGGAAAACTGGGGATATGGCCTACCCCGTATCAGACCTTGTAACAAGGAATCTCCTTTTAATTTTTTCATAGAAAAAAGACAACAGAGCATCAATCAGTGTGTGAATCTTTCTCACCCTGATGCAAATAAAACTGCCATGATTAGATATAGGGGATATTCTTCGAGGTTTTACCATGCAGGCAGCCACCGAGTTCAGGCGGTCTCGATATAAGGCATCCGATCTCACGACACTTTTCAAAAATATTAATAAAAATTCGTCTCCGAATTGAACCACCTCATGTAAATAAATGTGTTGCCATCCTTCCAGTGTGCAAGCCAACCACAGGATTAAAGGTAAGGCTTTCATCACTTTTTTTTTCATTTTTATACATTTTTTAAAGTTAAGATTCGACTTAAGTCACCACCTCAGGAACAGATCTGCGTCGTAACTCAGGACTGCCTGTACTGTTCCTGCATTCTTCATTAAGTAAGTATCCCACCGAAAATATTTGCAAAAGAAAAATTATGATGTATAGCGACACTGTACTGGTAACATAACACTGTTTGAAACTGTGCATAGGAATTAAAAGTCTTCAAATGCAGTATGATGTTTGACCCTTCAGAGAAATAATTCCCAAGAACAACAGACAGTAAGAAAGTGAGAAACCCTCATTAACTGATATACAGCACATGAAGGATAATTGAATGAACACCCTTCAGAGGAAAAGAAGAGGATGGAACTTCAAAGGGCACTGCTAAACAACTTCAGACACCTACTTGATAGAAATAAAGATCAGAATGTGTTATTGAAATAAGGAAATAAAAAGAAAATTTTTGCTCTCTTACAGTTCATTCAATATTTTGATATTTCTCCATTTTAAAGTAATACTTCTCTTATTCTCTCTGGCACGGAATAAGCCCAGTCTTTGATATATTAATCATCAAACTCTTCAAACCTAAACCTCCCGATAGCATCCTTCAACTTGGCCACAAATGTTCCCTCTCCTTTCACGGCATTCAGTCTTCGTTTCATGTAAGCCCAGCAATTTTCTATATCATCTAGGTCTAGTGAATTGCCAGGCCATTCTAACTTTTAAATATTATGTTCCTTAAATACCTCATTAGTCCTGTTATTGGTGGCAAAGGGCTTCATCTTGCATAAAGACTTCACAGCGGTTTGATCCTCAGGGCCTTCGTACCTTCTTGCCAGCACTATGAGGGCTTGAAAGCATTATTCATCACTAAATACGACTCGTTCCCAATCCTTTTTAGTTCAGTGCAAATAAACTTTACAAAATTTCTTTTGCTTATTCCTTACGGCATCTTGAAAGGAGAGGCTTCTTCGCAGCAACTCAAGAGGAGAGGCCAAGGTCTTTCTGCAAACGATAATGTAATGTCCTTTCTGACATGTCCAAGCAACACGGCATTTGCTGCCTTCAAAATCTTTGCTGGCATTGATGGATGTTTCATAACAATCTTTCTAATAAGGTTGTCTGTCTCTTCATTAGTCTTTTTTTATCTTCCAGATCCTTTTTTACATTGCAATGCAGTTTTCTAACTTGGCTTCCTGAGTATAGAGATTTTTTAGGCATTTCTAATTAATAAGTGCACAAGAGCACAAAAATTAGCATACGAAAATTACAAGAAGGGCCAAGAGAAAATACACTGCATCTACTTCCTCCGACTGCTTATCCAGCACTGCCTCTCTAGATGAAAAGAGGGTATCACTCCCAGACCCATGACACTGCCAGGCATATGACTGAATGACGAGAAGCACATCGCTCCTGGTGGAAATTACATAAAAGATAGAATGCATATTTCATGAAGAAATGGGGTTGTGTTCGAAGTTTTCTGCAGTGACTGCAACGAATACGAAAAAATACAGATACTAGGATCTAAGCGTTTTTCTGTGTCTTTTTGGCTTTGTTTTCTTACATTTGTTAATTTCTTAACAACCAATTGTTTCTAACTTCTTCAGTTTATTATAGCAATACAGTAAAGCTATATCTTAAAATGTGTGAACTGCTTCAAATCTGTGATTTGTGTGGTTATGCAATTCTTGTTGCAAAGTCTTCTTGAAAGAAATTGCATTTCCTTATTTAGTCTTGCAGACCCTTTTCATATCTTTGATCCCTCCCCTCCAGGTCTGTCAATCATTTACTTACAGGGGTGTAAAGTGTTCTGTCGGACCATAAGGAATCTAACCTCTACTCTTTAGGAGGTTCAAATTATCTCAGACCCGTCAAGAAGTCACCCTAGTAGGTATTAATGGAAATGGGGACGTATGCTTGAAGCTTGCTACATAATTCCTCTAAACCTATCACCATCGATACGTGGAATATTTCACGAAATGGAGAATCTAATGAAAACAAGTTAAAGAAGACTGAACCAAAGATAAGACTATGGCAATCTTCACTGCAAATGGAATGTCATGCAGAAGTCACTTTGGTTCAGCTCTAAAATTAGACAAATGTACTTGTTAAATAAACAGCTCACATGACCCAACCCCCATATGAAGAGAATGCATTTCAACATCAATGGTTAAACATGTTTTTTCATACACGAACCTTAAACTAAAAACAGATAAAAACTTTTTGAAAATCTAACACTAATAACAATTTACGATGGCATCACATTATCCGTATGGCTAAGTACACAAGAGAAAAGGTGTCTTTCTTACAGATTCTTCTCTTCACGTCAGTGACTTCAGTTTGTAATGGCCTTATCATTGTCATCTTTGGTAAACTTCTTCCAGTTTTTGCTTTGTGGGACAAAATTCAGCATTAATTTCTGCGATCATGACCCTATCACGTAACTATACAAAATTTATATCACTGTTCTGATATCGAGAAGAATGAAGATACCAAGTCTTTCAAGAAGAAATTAAAGATGGTCCTATTTTTTAGTTGTACAAAAGTGTGGATGTACCACCATATTATTCTACAAATGTCTCGGCTCTTGTGCAACAATGAAAAATAAATGTGCAAGTCAAGCAGGATGCCTTCATCAATGTGGGACCAGATTAAGAAACCTACATTTTATAAATAACACCCATCAAGACCAACCAATCCCACATAATGTGACTGCATGCCACTGAATTGCGCAGTTCCTTTACTTGAAACAATTTGACAACAGCAAAGAGTCAATTAGAAAAATTATAGTTATGGAGCTTTGCAAGATGTGCAAAAGACTGAAAAGAATAGAAAACTTGTAACATGAAAATAATACAATACTAAAAATGAGCAAACATTTACATTGACCACGCTTAAAAGGCAAGCCATCCCCTTGCAAGCATGCTTCCTCAGTACAGAACCAAATGTGAAAGAGGAAATGAGAGAAAATAACAAGACAATAACAATAGCAATGACTCAACAAATTTAAAACTTGAGAGCACTGGCATCAATCATACTGTCAGAGGAACCACTTTTGGTACTGGATAGTGTTAACAATATGGCACCTCAACAAAATATATATACTATTAGTCTGAATAGCAAGTTGCACACAAGAGTTCTCAAGGTGCAGGCACAAAAGGCACTAACAGAAGTTCCTTGTCAAAATAACAGCTCGTCACAGATGACCAAGCAGAATATCTTTCAACAATGGTGTAAATCATAATTACCATTACTATCTTTCAGTACAAATAAAACAAAAGATCTCAAGCTTGTAGCCTTTATACCACTGCATCGTCTCTGAAGATATACGAGATCTTAAAAATACTACCTAGTTCCGTGGTAGCATAGGATTACAGTTCTGTGTATATTCATATGTTCAGTATACTTTTTAAGTGCTGTGAAAAAGAGGGTACAGGCAGTCCCTGGTTAACGGTGTTTCGGTTTCACGGGGCTCAGCTAATGTCATTAACCCAATTTTCGGCGGAGGCAAGTGGTATATCGGCGTTGGCAAGTGGTTAATGGGCACTGATAAACGGTTAATGGTGCCAGTAAGCGGTTTATTGGCGCTTAAGATGTTGTAAGCACCATTTATTACCATAATTATCGGTGACTTTTGGTTATCAGCGATTTTCGGATGTCGGCGCTCGGCCAGGAACGAAGCCCGCCGTTAACCAGGGGCTGCCTGCACAGCATACTCTATGCAAAGCACATCATGGAGTGGACCCCAATACAATGCAATACATCAATACAGTCTGGGGCTTGGCCTGATGCACACTAACTACACTACTGTAGTTACTGATACTATCTGGATCTCAATCAAGACTAGCTTTAGCCCTATTTTACAGCCAAGAGCAGTTTTATTAGCGATCTATACTCTTCTTTCATCCTCAAGACCAACAACCATATCACTAGTAGCCCTAAATCAACACACCCTACAGACTACCTGTGGAATTCCATCCAAGATAAGTGATTTTCTTTCCTTCCAGTCCAAGAGTGGAATTTCTCTGTCTTACTGGGCAACTGTGACCTCCACTCCCCCAGGAGATAAGTTCATAATCGCAAGCATTTTTTTTAAGGAAGAAGGTTAAATTAGATCATCAAGCTACCAAACAATGAAATTAGCAATATCTTGATGGCCTTTTTCTATAAGAGCTGGCATCCAAGCAGTGGAAGGGTGATTCGCCATTGGATACTTTCAAATTGGCGTAATTATGTAAAGTTCAAAGTCGCAATGACTGACAGTAAAGATGTACCTATGTTAAGTAGGCATCTATCACAAAATCCCATCCACACCAAATAAGTGATGACTAATTAAAATACCTATAACTTTCAACAAAAAAAAAAAGAAAAAAATAGCTTTCAAATGACACAAAGATTAAAAGAATGAAAGACAAAGAAATAACAAAGAAACAGAAATGAACCTAGGCACTTCATGATTTATACAAGGCTACAAAGCATAGTGGGACAGTTACCTAGTGCCCTGAAATTTGACCACCAACAACCACTAGTTGATAATAACACCATTAACCCAACATTTCAGCTACGCATCATTTTTCAAGCATTCAGTTGAAAGCTGAACGCAGTCTATGAAAACAACATTTGTTTTGGTACCCAAACCTACTAATTTTCTTTCCAGCTTACATGTGAGTGAGGGACCATAATTATAATGTTTCAGTCAGCTTCTCAACCTGTCAGGACTAAGATCAGGAAATGAAATCAAGACATACTATACCATTATATCAATTCATTAATTAGTGGACAGTATACAAAAAATACAGTACTGTGGCACACTAACCCAGCCGTTATTTGCACTTCTTTCACGGCAACACAACACCTTCATCCATAACCTGTTGCTGAAAATTCTGAAGCAACTGCAGACAATACTCTTGGCAACTGATGCTGACTGCTGACAGTGCAAAAAAGCTTTGTCATGGTGGCTTGGAAAGAAATATGCCCCTGTAAAAAATAAAACAAGTTATATATCATCATCAGTCCAAAAGCAGTAGACGAAAAGCAACTGGATTAAGTGATGAATACCATAATAATAATACTGTAATTAGCATCCATCTACTCTTCTGCCTTATCTCAATTATTAAGCCACCTAAGCCACAGTCTACACTCCCCCATGTAATAGAACAATTGTTGTTTTCAATGCTTGTATTATTTTTATTTGCATTTTAATTTTTATAATGCCTTTACTATTTATTTATGAGATATTTTCTTATCACGTGCAATTTTAAAAAAACTTACATTTTACAACTTAACTCCTTTTCTCCACATTAAAAGGAAATTTGGCTTAGCTGAAACCCACAATCCTGCATATTAATTCATCACCTTGTTCAAATGAGGATGAGCAAAAGCAGGGTTCTTCTCATGAAAATTTGGCTTAATTTCATCTAAATGAGGTGACGACGACACTTGTCTCTTCAACAGGCTAAGTTCCCTTGCTACAAACTTACCATAGTTTACAAAGTTTTGGCAATGTATTATAACACTTGTAGTATGAGATATCAGTGGTGGAACAGCACAGAATTAAGATACTGTCTGAATATCATGCACATTAGGGTATAACCTAAACTAACATCTTAACCTAATATAAGCCTCCCTTAGCAGCAATGTTATGGTCCCTGACAAACTCATTCGTTTTCCACTTTTCATCGATTCATTGGGCTCTTCCAATTTCACCAACCAACTTTAAACATTTGCCCATATAAATCTGAAACTGAATCAATTTGGCCAACCTTCCATGTTCATAAGTCTAAGTCAGCTTAAGACAATTACCCACTAAAACTAACTTAACCCTTCTTAGGGATCAGTAGTAGCCAGGCTTAACTTATTTTCCCCTCTTTTTTATTACCCAAAAAACCTGAGTTCTCATCATGACATCAAAATATTGTTAGATACAGGTGACCTCTATTACTACAATCACATCAGGAACCTGAAAAACCACATTTCACCAGCTTTATTGTAAAATTGTGTGACTGTAAGTTATCTTCATTACACAGGCCTACTATGCTGTCAAGTTGACTACACTAAAGGTGCACTTTGCTGCTAGAAAACGAAATTCCTTGAACACCACTGTGTTTATTTTAACAGAATCTTGAAATTTTTTGCATGTCTGTCATACAATTTAACTGAGCTTTCTAAGCCTACGCCATCTTGCAGCCTGTGCCAGTCAAAGACTTTCACTGTGAGGCTAATACCGTACATGGCTACTTTGGCCTTGGAACTTTGACATCGTCTCACCTCATCAAGTTTTAAATTCTTTTATTTCAGCTATAACTGTAATAAGGACTCACTACATATTCATCAAACCATGGCCAAAAAATATCACAATCTTTTAGAGTATATTTTCCATAATTGTACAAACCTTTGAAGCTTGTAAATAAGGAAAGGGCAGGAAGGTGAAGGTTGGGTACCATGCACCTGCAGTGCCAGGTGACATTGCTCACTGACAATATGTGGAAAGCACAGACTACTCTCAGCTAAAACTTGCAGAAGCCCATAGACCTAAAGACACATTTTCTGAAGACAAAGTTTTGCTCTTGGTTGAATTTTGGTCCAAGAAGGAAATCAAAGTCTCTCTCTGCCCTCTGATTGGCAGGTGAGGGTCCAATGACAATGAAGTCACCAAGAATGTTCAAAACCAAAAGTTGAGCAATGATGCTGCCTTGAAGGAGACAACGGTGACCAACTCCATGGCTCCTGACCCCAAAAACCAAGAAGGAAGAGCCTTCTTGGAATCTCTCCAGGAGGAGGTCGTTTATCAGTCCGCAGACTGATGAAAAAACTTGAAGGGGAGTAGTTTGCACATCCTCTGGTGCATAGAAGTTCCTCTAGTATATCATCAGCAGAGAAAGTAGCTAGCTCGTTCTGCTGGACAGCAGAGAACCTTCTGATCCACAGATCAGATTATTAACCAGATCAAAGACACCTTGAACACATAGCAATTACACTGGTCGTTGTGACCACCTCACTTTTGAAGTGCACTCTAGAGAATGCTACCAACTAGACAGGTTTGACAGGAGCACTGGTTACTTTCCCAAGATCATGAACCTCACAACTCTGCCATTCCTCTTAACAAGAACATTATTTGTCTTAGATACCCAAAATATTCCCATGTGATGCTCATTTATATGACTAAATAGCTTTCAAATCCATGTAAATAATCAAGAATTTCAAATTAAAAGTCCAGCTCTCCTGGAGGAGAAAAACCGTCAGGTTCAAACACATTCCCCACAGAACTAGTTGGATCATTTCCCAAAGGAGAGGCCTACGCACCAGTCTGTCTTGGTGAATGGTCCTGGAAATGAATGAATGATTAGAAATTACCTGGCATCCTGACTACCAGGGTCACTGACACTGGTATCATTTCTTAAAAAACTACAAATAAATATATACTGTATTCAAATTAAAGCCACTTAGAGTTCATTATAAAAACAGAAACAAGAGAATTAAGATTAGGTTTCTTCCCGGGGATAAAGCTGAACATGTCACTGGCATCACAAATAACATCCTCTCCAAGAACCCTAGCAAGGATAAACCTGAGAACCTCACCATAAACCTCAGAGAGGTATCAATTCCTCTGATCCCCAAGACTGGGGCATTCAACCAGCAAATGCTTCACAGTCAAAGGCACCAAGCAATCTTTGCAAAATGGACAGAGATCATTATTCATCAAATATTTAAAGGTTAAGCATACTCAGCAAAATATTGTCTTCAATTTCCTAAGCATATTGCCATCCTTCCAAGAGGATATAACATGCACAATTTCTTTCATTTTGTTGCAACTTAACAAGTTTCAATGGTCTTGTCAAGTGCCTCATACTGAAGCTGTAATTTGGGGGTTAAAATCTTTACACAAAACTGGATTTCTCCTTGGAAGCAGCTCAGCTGTTGTCTGTTTCGCTATTCTATCAACCATGGACATGACAAATCGAGACTGGTGATACAGATTGCTGAATCAAGATCCTAGGTGGAATTCTCTGTCTGCAATAGCACAAATCAAGGATCATGCACACAATCAGGAGTTCTGGATGAACCCAGCACAGTACGGTGGTCTGCAAGGTCACAAGCATACAGATCATTAAGACACCTGGCAGTACTGTACAGCAGCGACCTGTCGTAAGTAACTGAGTAATCCTCTTGACTGCACATGCAAGGTCTGAGCTGAGCAAGAAGGTAGAGTCAACTCTTCTCTGCTTGCCTTGGGAGAAGTATGAACATGGGAAGACTGGGATAATCCTCACGTTTTGGAAGTATAGGGACAGACATTGGCTTGCAGGTAAGCTCAAAGAACCTGGTGTCATCCCTACCTAAGCAGACGTCCCACCTGCAAGTGAGCAAATGCCACTGACTGGAGACACTGACATCACACCCAAAAGAAAGAAGACACTCAATCAAAGCTCCCTGAAACTTGTGAGAAGGCTTCCAGGACCTCTCTCTTCTCCCTACAAAGGAAAGAAGGTTACGAAAAAGATGAAGACGAAGAAAAAGAAGAACTATTAGAAAATGAGGCAGAGAAAAAGATATGTGCTTGGGTCCTTCACATTACTGTAGTCTTTGATTACAGTAGATGTGTCAAGGCAAGTAGTAGCTTCAGAGAAGTACTGCCCATGTTTAATATTGTGTGGGCATACCCAATGGCAAGACAACCACTGCATGAGGCTTAGCAGCATGGTGTTCTTTTGTGGAAACAGCAGCAAAAGAAAAAGCACAAGCTAAAGTTAGGTTGCTAGGAATACCATGGGAGGGAAACATCTGCCAGTACTACAGCAAAGCAGGGTTTGGCTGCAGTGAACTACTACACACATCACAGTCTCATCAAGGGAAAGCTCAGCATGTGCACCTGGATTAGCACTGTCAGAAAGTGCCAGCCGGTCAACTCACCTCACACTCCTAACTCCTCTCTTGGTGAGCCAGAAGAGAATGAGCAGAAGGTAAGGAGAGAAAGAGGGCAGACTAGGAGGCAGTAGTCAAGGACGAGTCATCCTCTTCAAAGAAATGGTTGAACATCTTTTGGCCTTCACCCACTGCTACTGAACCTCTCCACTGTGAATAAGACTAGCCAGCACGCTCCTAGCACGACCTGTCATTACAAAATGGCCAAACTGGTTATACTGTACAAAAGACAAAAGAAGTTTCATCTTGAAGGTCAGAGGACAGCATGACATCTTTTCTACCACAGTCAAAGACAAAAACCTTCATGCATCAGGTGAAATGGGGTCTCCACCCACTCACCTGCTTAGCTCCAATTAGTCACCAGCAGTAGCAGAGAGATCTTCTAACAGTCAAACCCAAAGGAAAAGTGAGGGTTGGCAGTCTGTCGAGAGGGCGGTACCCTCACAACCTGACAACCTCACATTTCTCAACTACCTTGGTAACAAAGTTGAATGCTTAAACCAGCTTTCACAGAGGCATATCCATATGAAAGACAAAGATCTGACTAATAGAAAGCTTAGTTAAAACACTACAATAGTTTTCAGACCCAGACACTCAATGACTCACTCCTTGGTGGTATTTGTTCTGTTTTGGCACAAATTCTGCAGTAGGATTAGAGCAACTTTGATGTTTTTCCTTTATATAAGGCCTCCAATACAGTCTCATATACTGGGACACTAGTATATATTATATTTGGTATTATATTGGATAAAAACTTTATAGCATGGGTAAAATTTAGTTTATAAGCTAAAATTAATGTCTAACAAGTATTGCAACAAGATCACATAATCTCTTAGAATAAAATGTAAGGATTTTCCCATGTTAAAATGGAAAGCATTGAAAAAAGTGTTTTTCCCTTCTTATTCTGGCTCATGTGTTGTGTTCACATTGGTTAAACAGCATTACAGGGATTTACTGCAGAGTGATAGCCTGGTGCACAAAATCACAATCTCCATAAGCTATGCACACGAATAATGTGTGTTAACCACGTTGCCTAGCCTATGAGAAGTACAACTGTTATGTTAAAACTGCTATCAGGAAAAATAACCTGCTGGTAGCCTTAGCTTAGGGTTTCAAAGGCAGCCTCTGGTACTTGTTATAGAGCCAATAAACCACTGAGTGCAAAAAATGTTATTAGCTTAGGATAGACCAAAGTAATTCTTATAGGAATACGCTAATCCTGGCCTAGAGGAATTTCAGACTGATAGAAAAAACCTAGGTGAACTTAGTCAAATCTCAATCTACTTTAACAAGTAGGCCAGTCTAGGGCTATTAGACCCTAAGCTAAGTTGAAGTTAGTCATGGGTATAGCACAGTCTAGGTCTTACTGGTCACACTTTCCTACAATGCCAGGTCCTGACCTAACCAGACCTTACCTTCCTAAGCTTACTTAGGGCTCCGTGCCGTGAACTGGCTTTGCCCTGCAGAGACCCCCTCAAGTAACACTAACCATGAGAGACAATGGACTTGGCTTCCGTTCGGAGGTAGTCCCGTCGTTCTGCAAACTACCCTACAGGCCTTACCTGGGGAACTGGTTGGGTTAGGCTACCTAGCGTATGTTGGGGTAGAGCCTGCAGGGGCCACTACAGACAGGGGGCATAAATATGTTTTTCAGGAGCGAATGCAGCAAAAGGGGTCATGGCTTCTGTAAGCTTAGTAAGCACTCCTAGCAGTAAGCATTATGGAGGGAATATGATCTATAATTAATTCATAGTGCCTGTGCATCTGGTATCCAACCCCGTCTCTTACAAAGCTCCTGATTGGCCATTGATCAGCCAGTCACAGGGCTGGAAACCAGCCAGTCTGTTTCAGCCGTCACCGAGTGAGCATCTACGCTGCGACCTCTCCTCATGAAATATGTCTTTCAGAAGTTATAACTTTCATTACATCTCAGTTTTACCTGAAGAAAAGTAGTGTTTCTCAATTTCACCACTAAACATCATCAAGCCAATGATTTAAGGATCATAATGATATATGAATTATGTACTTCAGTAAACTTAATGCTAAAATATGTATAGTGAAATAAACATGAGGCTGCTGTCTGCACACATCCCCGCTCAATTTAATATTCATAATCTTTTGCTTGTTATTTTCATATGGATAGCCCTACCTATAATTTTTGGGTAGCACTGTCATCCATGACATTTGAGCTATGATACTGCATGAAACACAAGGCGATAAATAATAAATGCAATGTATGTCATGTAAGGAATGAAAGAATATATTTTTTATATAAAAAATTTCAAGTTTATTTCACTATACATATTTTAGCACTAAAGTTTACTGGAGTACATAATTCATTTATCATTATAATCCTTAAATCATTGGCTTGACGATGTTTAGTGATGAAATTGAGAAACACTACTTTTCTTCGGGTAAAACTGAGGTGTAGCCTAATGAAAGTTATAACTTTTGAAGAACATATTTCATGAGGAGAAGCAGCAACCTAGATGATCACTCGGTGACGGCTGGAACTGACTGACGAGTTTCCAGGCCTGTGACTGGCTGATCAATTGCCAATCAGGAGCGTCGTAAGAGATGGGGTTGGATATCAGATGCATGGGCACCGTGAATTAATAATAACCACTCACCTTGCCCTAACGTTAATAGTTCGGGCGCCATGACCTAACCTGGTCGGGGGGTAGGAAGGGAGGAAAGGCCCCAACTGGACCGCCCCTAAACTCGTGACCCTTCACACTGCATTCTACCCATTTTTCTATATATCTAAGCAAAAGCTCCACATGGAATACTACCTTAGAAACTGAATTTTCCTACAGGCCTACTTGCTGATGTTGATGGAGGTGGTGGTGTTAATTGTCGGTCAATTATTATCAACCTCATATCTACCCAACATGGTTGGGGACCCTTTGAGAACGCGGCATTTTGGAAAAGTTGAGAGAAAGACCGGACCACCATGCTGCTGTTATGGACCAGTTCTGCGCATGCGCAAGTCATCAGGGAGCCGTATGTTCAAGAAGAGACTGGCTAAGGGAACCTGTCATAAAAGGAACCATACTAACCTAATATACCCTAACCTAACCTAGCAGTCCATGTTACTTAGTCAGGGGGCAGAGCCCCCAAACCCCAAGAGTGAACGAAACGCCACTTTTTACCAAAAGCTCCCCTTTAGGGAAACACTGCGCATGCGCAATAGCATTCCACAATGGCCAGCACTCAACTTATGAGGTTAATTAATTACAGGCTATTTAGGTACAGTCGACCGAAAAAAAATAATGGTAGACCTAAATATCTTATAAATGTTACCCTAACCTTTCCTTACCCTAATCTACCTAGGGGGCATTTTGACCTGGCCTGGCAACGAAGGTTAGAGGTTGGGGAGGGGGGGGGAGATTGCCACCCCCGTTATCTTCAGAGGACAATTTAACCTCGTATCTCCATTCTCATCACTTTCTTACCATTAACATCAACCACATGTCACCTTAACTTCTCATTTTAACAGTAACGCGAAGCGAAACTTACGCTGGACGATAAATAATTTTTAAAAAGTGACACTTGCTGCAGGATTCACGCTTCAAAGTAGAAGGACGTAAACCAAAACAAATCCCTGCAACGTGATTGGTCCTCGGAGTCGAGCCAAAACAAACAGATAGCAGAGCGTCGAGAAGCGTGAGTTTATGTATAAAATATATATTCTGAGCACACAAAAATGTTATATTTATCATAAATTACATTGAATACGTACAATAAAATAAAATTTAGGTTCTGCTGTAAAATGTGTCCTTGGGATCGAGTCAAAACAAACAAATAGCAGAGCGTCGAGAAGCGTGAATACAGTTTAACATACACAGTATATACTAGGCACATAAACATGTTATCATAAACCACATTGAATATAGAAAATAAATTTTGTTTATGGTTCTGTTGTAAAATTTGTCAGTATTAACAAGACTATTGCTTGTTTACAGGCAAAAGCATGATCAAAACAAGTTAGTAGAAGTGCGTCATGAAGTCTGACTACACTATTTTTTGGTAAATTATAAGTATAAACAATTTAGCAAAAAATAACCATAGAGAGACAGTAAATAGAGTGGCGATCTAATCTGTATGAATCTCAATTATTAGTCAGTCCTATAAAATCAGAAAAAAATTGTTCCCTACTAAGCAGGCAGTAATCTATACTGTAGCCTATACACTATATACAATTAATTTTATCTCCTCTTTTTTACTATAACAAATTAAAGCCTGAAATGTTGATTCAAATGACTTAGAATATTACATAAAGATTAGCCCCTTTTAATCTAAAATATTCTAAAATAAATTTTTCCCGCTTTGCTCGGTGCTTGGTTACGGAACGATACTTAGAAGAGAATCTTTGAATAAGAAATACCATAAAGTAAACTGGACTTATTTGGGATACAACAATTCTTAAAAGTGGAAAAAAAATACCTACCTAATCAATAAGCATCGGCTACTTTGCTTGACCGAGATTTTCCTTTGTACCATTTTTAAATGCCATTTTTTCTTTGGCACGGTGGTTAAATAACTTGTACCTTAGGGAAATAATATTGTGTATGTATATATATATATATATATATATATATATATATATATATATATATATATATATATATATATATATATATAAAAACCAAATGGGTACTTAGATGGCTACGTATAGCCTAAACGTTACCAAACATCCTGTGAGACAATCTGTGAGACATCTCGTCATATCGTTCGATGAAAACAATCAAACCATGACTTTTACATACAATAATAAATGCAACCATTTTCACTTTTAATCGAATAATAGAAATTCTTAATGACTGACAACATACAGCATCACAGTAACATTTGTAAAGACGCGACTTGTCGCAGTGTAGGCTATAACCTATAGGCCTACTTATGCTGAGCATTTTTCAATGATCAGCAAATTTTTTCACTTTATGAGGAATATATAAGTTAATGATTTCATTGTACTGATTTCAGAACTGAAATCACCACTGCGCTTGTGTGTCACAATATGCTGAAAGTAAAAGACATGTTAACAGAGAAAGTGTCTTAAGTCTTATCTAACCAGCACAAAATTATGTATGGGTAAATAAAACTCAGTATGATTTCCCTACCAGTGAAATGTTATTCTCCTTTCTCTTGAAGAACACCTGTCTCTCTTTCTGCAATTGTGTGTTGCACAACATGCCATTATAAAGATAACACCCCCCACCCCCCAAAAATTGGTAGGACACACGTAAGAGACCTGTTCGTAACATCTTCATTTATGAAAATAACCAAATTAAATATGGCATAAAAATGTTTTCGATCTTGTCAAAACGTCCAGACATATTTAGATTGCGCCATTGTTTAACTGAGAAGGCATCTAAAAAAAAAAAAAAAATAGATCGTTTGCTATCAGGAATTGCGTGAAAACCAAATGGCCAAAAATACTCTTCTTAAAGACGTAATAAAATAGAACTCTATTTGCTGAGAAACAAATACAGTATTCACCTAGTCTCAATCAACAAACTCGCGGGAATAATTGCCAAATGTATCCTATGCATTTTCGATGCATACTGACATCATCCAGTCTCTGTTCTCTATCAGTTGGAAAGCGTTGCTAGTTATTGTACTTGACATCTCTTGCGAGTTATTGAATAATGATAACTAAGCCTAATAATTTTTTTTCTTCCAATGTTTCCTTGGAAATATTGTTGAATATTGTCTTCTCTGTACCAGGCTACTTCTGACCGTTATAGTCTCGTCATAACCACCTTCTACTTATTGTGATTTTCTGTTAACAAGACGTGTTTATGCAGTATTAAGCAATAGGCTAGTCTAGTTTACTCCGCTGAATCATTAACCCCTAATGATTCACACTGCAAATTCACATTTCACACTCACTCGAATCAGTGAAGTGGCACTTTGAACTCATAGCCCTCAAAATACCTGTCACCCACTAGTTTGAGCAGCCAGCTCTTCCCAAGTGCTTATATATGGCAGTTTATCGCTGAAATCACAGACAGGTTGAATACAGGCCAATGATTTACTGGTAGTCCTAACCAATGTTTCGTATGGTTATCCAGCATTTGATGAACATTCGTTCTAAACAATCTTGTCGGCTTGTTTTCGATCTATGAGATACGTATGCTATATTTTACCGACGTGTATGTCATGGTTTATGTAATGTGGATACACCACACCATAATGCACACACAGTAATTAGACTTAACTAGGTTTAAGTCCCTGGTATAATGTTCAGGCATCTAATTAGTTTTACTAGCGAGCAGGTGAGTTAACGTTGCCGCGTTTACCTCTGAAATAAAAATTCTTAGCCTAGCTTACAACTTGATATGCCCTCCATTGTTCCAGGTTCTCTTAATTTAATCTCGTTTCATTTCTGCACTTTCCTGTAATTATTCCGTTGTTCCATTTTTTTGTCATGCCATCTGTCTTCAATTAAATCCAGTGCACGTTACTTATCTATACTTTGGCTATTCGATAGTTTTTGTGTAACCTCCCTCATCAAGAATTCTCTTATGTTGCTCCATTAGTGGAACTGTTTTCAAAACATTCTTCTCAACGGTCTTTAGTCTACATTATCTCCTCTCCTTCCTGGATGAGCCATTTACCCAAGATCGAGAATTTGGGACAGAGTACCTGCAGCAATTTTTCATCATGTTCAAATCTATCACTGACATCATCAGTTTCAATGCTTTGCTGGTAGAATTTGAATTACAAGGGCGTCACATATTTTGGGCTCATCTTTCGATATAAATTTTCTTGCTTCATATTCCTAAGTCTATCCTTGCATTTCCACCAAGAGTCGAGAATTTTAGTTTTTCTAAGTTCATTTATAACTTATGTTTTTTTTTTACTATTCATTGTATCCATGGTACCATCTTGTTTTGCAAGGAAAAACCTCATGTAATACAGAAAAGATAGTCAATCTATGAGTAAATAATCATTAATCTATTAAATTATAAAGTTCATAGCACATTAAAACCAGTGTTTTTATCAGGCCTATATAAATTAGAATAATTTAAAATGAGTAAAGTAACATGCTCCATGATAAAAAATACTCAAAAGTTAAAAAGGAAAAAAAAAAACCACAAAGAATGTTTTGACACCCCATCACAATTTGTAGCCAATGAAAACTCATCCAGTAACTTACATATTTTTCTGTGACATTTTGGGGATAAAATGGGTAGGATGTTTATGCCAAAGCTCAATGTAATCAGGAAGACCATTCAGCTACATATTAAAAGAGATTTTTGGCAAAGAATCCTAATTCTCATGGGTAACTTGTGGAAAACAGCTTCAGCATCAGTAGCTCATCTCAAAAGCTGATTTAAGAAACCTGCTGCAAAGGTGTTGTAACGTTTCCAAAGCTTTGTCAAGTACAGCCTAGAAGCATTGCCTATTTACTGTCAAATTGGTAACGACAATTTTTGGCATGGACAAGAAACAAGTAAATTACATAAACAATAAACACGGATTTTTCAAAGATCTACTCAATAAAATTACTGCAGCTTCCAAAGAAGTAAATCACATTACACGCTCAAAAGCACCATTTAAGAGGGAGAGAACGACGTGTCTCCAAGGAAGAGGTTACTTCGGCATCACTGAGAGAAAGCATCCTGCACCAAACTTGTTTACAATGCCACCTCAGTTCTCCAGAGGTTCTGATTAACTACGATACTCACGCTGCCACCGACGTGTACTATAGGGATGCTTTTATCACTGTGAAAAAGTCTGCATGCTGACTTGGCCTACTGCTGTGATGACTGAGCACTTCAATATCTTGGGATGGCCAATGGTCTTGGGGCTCTCTTGCAATCTATATCCATTGAGTTAGTGTAACTTTGATATCTCCTGTCAAGCCCGTTGGAAAATCAATCCTGCCAAGGTTTCAAGCCGACTAAAGGGAAAGCCCACACTACAATTCGCCTCTTCACGGAAAAACAGCACACATCCTTCATCATCCTCCTGTGCTCTATTGCAACAGTATCAAAGGCCTTTTGCAGGGCACCTTTAGTTTTCATACACATTCTTGTCTTTCTTTTCCTCTGATCCCTTTTAAAGTCTCCTCTGATTGAGGACTCGCTTGAAATAACCATGAAAGGAAAACTTGGTGGGCATTGGAAGAAAATACAAATATTATTATATCACATTTTACAAAATTTAAGATTATATTACTAGAGCCTCCCGGTAAACCAAAATGATGTGTGCTCGAGTGTCCATTGAAAATTTGAGCAAGGTAGTTAAAGAAGTGTCAGCGAAGTACGAAGCAATGAGGAGACCAGAACAGATGTAGAGTACAAGGCCCAAAACAATGTCATAGGGCCAAAAGAAAACTACGAAGAACCTCCTGGAACCCAATGAAAATATGACAATGTTGATCTCTTTCTTGTAAGGGGAAACTGAAACCAAAAATGTAATAAATAAGGATTAGCAGCAGAAAATCTGAGGGTATAACGTTAAGTCAAACGTACCATGCCAAATGCTGCTGCTAGTCTAAACCGCAAGTTAGTCTATGTGCACAAATTTGGTTCAATAAAAAGAAAACCTGACTTTTTCATATTACACCTCAACCGACATTTGGCTACTCCTCTTATTGCTCATGTTTAGTAGTGGATGAGGATTATCATGAACCTTTTGAAGAATGTAACGAGCTTCCTTTTCACATTTCATTGTTATACAACCCATTTTGAGAGTAGTATTACTAATTATCTTTGTATATCATATACAACATCAATACAGACAGGATCTTTCCTAGATAGTGACCCCGAAGGTTTTAAACCAGTACTGTATGTATCCAACTTTGCAGCGCATTTCATACGAGCTTGTTGGGGATTACCATAAAGATAAACAAAAGACTGTAAATATCATAAAGATAATGACCCCCAAGAAATATTAGTCCTAGATAACGACCCCATAAACCCTCGGGGGTCACTACCTAAGAAAGATCCCACAGACATCTGAAAATGCTTACAAATGAAAATGAAAGTCTTAAAACATTCAAAACATACAAAATACCGAGCCCGAAACTCTTCCATTTCCGTACGAGACACTCCAAAGACAAGGGTAAGAAAACATTCACAATAACCTGAAATTGTTTATTACTTGAACCAGTAGAGGAGAAGCAGAAGTGGCTGGTACCCAAGTATATTTTGGTAGTAGAGGTTGTGGCGGTGGATTGTGGTGGTGATTAAAGGTGGCAAAATAGGCCAAGCTCAGCTTCAGGCAAGTTTATTGGCTATGGTTGTGACTGATGTGGAAGAAAGCCCCTCACCATCAACCAAGTTTGAAAGAGGAAGAGAAAAAGACAGAATGAGAGGGAGAAAAGAGACTGTGAGAGAGCGAGAGAGACAGACAGACTTTGTTAGCGTTGTGCATCCCCCATCAACAGCAGCAGCAGCGCGAGGCACACGGTGGGAGGTGCAGAGGCAGCAGGGAAATTACTGTATTTTGTACACTTCATGGAGCGCTACTGTGCCAGAGGGCTGCACCAACAGAGGATAGTGTTCTGTAGTGTAGAGCATCCTTCAACAACAAGCCAAAAAATGTGTAGATTTTCTTGTGTTAAGCCAAACCAATGGACCATGTTGGGACCGATCAGTCATGAGGTTGGGCAAGTTACAGAGGCACCTTTGAGAAGGGGTTATGTATATGCCTTGAACAGGCGCACAGGGTTGCAATGGCCTGGATCATCTCAATCTACCCAGTCAAAATATAGCTGAATGTTGACTTCCTTACAACTGGCCAATGAACAGGAATAGCTGGAATGCATATCCAATATAACCTTTACTTTTAAGTTTTAACCAAAAGCTTCCACTTGACAACAAGAAGTCTAAAAATATGTCGTAACTTGGAACACGTTTAAAGTGCAGTTCAATAAAATTAATAATAATAAAGGTTTCATATATATATAAATATATATAATCATTCATAACAATATTAACTGCCTCTAGCCAAGTGGGAGTTGATGGTTCCATCCTAGGCATGTTAACACTTACTCAGGCCGAATGCAAAACACCTTGGAACAAAGACACCCTCATCAACTTAGCATGGGCATAAGTGGTGAGGTGGTGACTTGGCCAGGGCCATCATATTTCTCGTATATTACAGGAGCCCCAACCATACCCACTACCACATCACTTGCGCTCTCCGCTAACAGCAGGAGGAGAGGTGGCCACAGCAACCACGAGCACAGAGCTGCGTCCACAACAACACCTCCCCTGCACTGGCGAGTGGGAAGAAAACCAAAGCAGCGAAAAATGTTATCCTTTTGCTTATAGAAATGCAATGCAATGCAAACAAACAATTACCTGTTAAATGATGATGATTCAAAAAATTCCATTTTGAAAAGAAAATAATGAAAAAAACTTTCTTTCCACCCGCAAGTCTTCAAGTGCTTCACAAATTATGTCAAAAGTGAACCATGATGGGTAAGAATTCCTCATACATAATCTAACATAACAGCTAAACAAACTTGATACTATGAAAAAGGCCCTTTGGCTGAATACTAGAAGAATATGATTCTGAAATTGCTAAAAATCTGGTTAAACCTTTCATATTAATTTGAATGTGCCACAAGGTTTGAAGTAAAAGTGGGAGGGTAATTTGACGGATCCCAAAAATTGAACTTTTGAACATTTTTACTTTTGTTTCTCTTCTGACTATTATCCCTTCTTCAAGCATCCAGACAGAGGGCCCCGAAACCTGTCATCTGAAAGGTAATCTGTGAGGAAACTGTCACATACACTAGCGCAAAAAACCAAGTGCTGTTTAATCAGACGACTAATATGGTACCACTGGCGATTTGGAACTCAAAGCAATACAGTATTTTAGTACAGTATGGTTTTGTGAGTTATACAGCATATTCCTTATGGATGAACTATTCAAACTTCTTCAAAAATGACCAATTGTCTCTTTTCAGTCCAGTGGGAATACAGGCAAACAGAACTTCATATTCAAACAGAGCGTCTACATGGAACGCACCTACAGCCAACGGATCTCTGCACAGGCTTGACTTTAACTCTGAAACATTACTGAAAACCAGCTTGGCTGAAAAAAGCCAATTAAGAGCATAACAACGTTTACATTTAACACAGCCAATAAAACTTCTAGCCACTTCAAACAGGAACCTAAACTAGTTGACAATGATGTTGGAGAGTTGAAGTCTTACAGCATCCCGAGTTATAGGAATGGCGCTCTGGGTATGGTATGGCTAACTGCTATATATGACCCACAATTCACTGTTTCTTATGGCTGCTTAAGGGCTCTCACATACACACCCATAGGTGCAACTCTATACTAATTGGTCACTGAGATGCATTGACAGAGCTCCAACAGCTTATCGTGTTAGCTTAAGCAGCCACGAAGTAGTGGGTAAACTAGCTCATATCACATGGTTGGTTAACTGTACCATGCCCAACGCTTCGCATTCTTTGTCGACGGGAGCAAACGGCAGCATTTTCAGGCCCAAACCAACCCAGGGAGTGTGTGGAAAACAAAATACAGCAATAGCCTATAACATTCATGCAAAATTCTCTACTTGAGACTGTCACACAGGAAGGTATAAAACACAATCAGATGTGAAAGAATAACAGTAATTAGTACAGTTAGAAGTGAATTTCAAGTCATTTTGTTTCCATTTGGTAATCCTTTGCCAATTCAATTCAGAACCTGATTGTGTAGTATACATTGTTGACAGCAAGAGATTGCAACCATTCCCCTTATTACAAAGTAAAACAGATTTTCCTGGTGCTTCCTTCACAGAAATAAAAAGTAACAGACAAGGCTTATCTATAATAACACAAACATTAATTTTGAAGAAATATGCATGAAAAAATCTCTGGGGTGGTCTGGGAACTGACAGTTGGCGTAGGAGTGAGGTAGCACATGTGGGGTGGAAGGGAGGAGTGTGCCAGTGGCCCCCCACCCCACGTTCACAGACACAGCATGCAGTAGGCATGCAGCAGCAGGCCTGTACTGCATTAAATCAGCTTCTTGTCACCTGAGTGGTATTCAATGTTCATGGTACTACAAAATCAGTGGGCATTCTATATAGAGTATACGTTATTTCCTGTTTTGCATACTTTGTTTTTGTTTTGTGAGTTCGGAAACTTGATCCCCTGTAAATCAATTTATTTTATTTTACTTCTTGTTAAACTGTGGGTGTCCACCGTTATGGAGTAGCGGAAATGTTGTGACTCGAGCGTGTGCCAAGTCTCTGATGATGAGTCAGCCTATAGGGTCTATTGACCTAAAGAGAGTTGGTACGTGGAAAGAGCTGACAAGGCTTTTATTTTTTTGATATAGCATTTTCCATGCTATGATTATAATATCTTCCTTCATTAAAAAAAATTTAACAAAAATTGCTCCAACAAGGTACAAAAATAAACTTTGTTATAACTTTGCGTACAAAAAAGACCATATTATAACAATGGTCCATTATATTCCACAAACTTTTGTACTAGTTAACTAAACAGCGGAGCCCTGATATCAACAGCGCCCACACTAACTAGACGAGCAGACACCACTTCAACACGAGCCAATGGGCTTTATCGTTGCCTGGTGTACTATGACTCGTCTCAACCGACCGCAAAATTGACTGGTGGGGTCGGCATGTGTACACAGGGGGTCAGAACTCAACACAGGAGCCTCAGGTGTGCACCTACAGATGCACACGTAAGCCTAAATGCGCACACATGCGTGCACAAGCGGCTTGTTACTACAACAATACTCTCAGTCACAACTCTTTCTGGGACCCAGGACGGGTGACGGGCAATCCAAGTACAGTAGACACATCACACGTAAAATGGCAAAAAGGTCACATCACATGATCACCTTTTTTCTAATTACAGGAAAGGCATTTACTATAAGCAATTCACATTTTGCCATAAACCAATTGATTTTCCTCTATGACAAAAATAAAAAGATCCTACAAATACATCAACGCAAATCAATTTAACTACAATGCAATACTCTACTCAAGACTCTTCCCCCTGAGATCCGTGATGCGTTGGTCAGGCTCAGGTCAGCCAGCCTGGGCCCCAGAGGCAAAACAAGCAAGCAAGCGAGGTCAAGTGAGGGTCAGCCGCCAACACACGCAGTTAGTCCTTTGCTCCAAAATCTTCTCTTTGGTATTTCGCTTGGGGCGTACGGGTCCTAGCATGCCAGCGGAACTTTTCTCAAGTCGATCATCTTTTAACTAAGACCTCACTGCATCCGTGACGTAGAAGGTCCCCGGCTACCGCGCCCACTGCTAGGAGCTGTTGACATCTGGATGATAGCTCTAATGCGGCGCTGGGCCGACTGTTCACGAAGGAAAACATTACGTGCAGAAAATTAGTACACAGTATTTAATTCTAAGTTTTTGTGCTAAATAAAAGTTATAGACCAGAAACCTTTATAATGAAAGCTAAAATTAAAAGTTATGAACAAAATTACTAAAGTTATATTCATGACATTCATTAAGCTACCACAATGTTAAATCTTCAAAAATAAATTATTTCCTCTAAGTGAGTGGTACAGAATCACAAAACAACAGTATCCAAGATGTTTAATTACTAGGATTTCATTCTTTGTAGCCAAAGATTGGATCACCTTGGCTGCTACAATTTGTCCCCCACTCTGAAAAACCTCCAAGTGACCCCTTTTTTGAGTGCTTAGAAGTTTATTTTATTATAATTCTATGGTTTTATTCCACAGAAGCTTGCTATGCAGACATTAAAGGGCTTCAACGACTGTTTAAATTATGAACATGACAAATGACTTTTTACCTGTACAGAGAAGAAGGGGCCTACAATGTGGACGGTAGTATCTTCAGAAGTAGTGGAGCCTTGTTGAGGAAGCTTAATTACTGAACCTGTCTGACGCTGAAGATCACGAACATTCTGACCTCCTTTACCAATTATTCGGCCAACCTGAAAAAATATACCATTAGCCAATTAATGTCCCGACCCCTCACCAATAGGATGCACTGATGGGGATATGAACAAACGTGGAGAGCACTGGAGATAACTTCCAACTGTCCAACCACAAAGAGAAATTCTGTACAATGCTTAATGAAGATTATGATGAAATGCATGTGCACATGCAAATTGAAGTCAATACTTTCAACAAGGAAATTATAACCTTCAAAACCACATAATAGAGATATTACTTATTAAAATCCTTCAGCATCTTTGAAAAGAAAATATGTTTATTTCACAAATGGTGACAACATCATAAACTTAATAATATGCAAAATACAAACCAAGCCAAATTCGTTAACTCAAAATCCATCGCAAATAGAAAAAACAAATAACCCTTCAAGCACCTGACTCGTATAAAATTTAGAACGATTTCATAAGAAATAAAATATTAAACCAACAAAGTACTTTAAAGAACTTGGCTTGAAAACCAATATCAGATTTTTTTTATAAAACAGTAAATTAATTCTTTCAATACAAATTCAACACTCTCATACAGCCCACATCCGTGGTCTTCGTGTGTCCCAAGCACCTAATTCTTTGGCAAACAAATGAAGAGCTATAGCCCTCATGTACCACCTGGAACCTCAGGTACTCCTCACCCACTCACCTCACTACTGGTATTATTCAGATACGAGGTAACAAAAGCTACGTTAGGATAGAAAGCAGATCACCAAAGAAAGGATGAATTTAGTAAAGAACAAAATTCTGTTTGATATCAAATTCAATTTGCTTCACAGCAAACTCATCACCCATATAAAGCTCAAATCTCA
This sequence comes from Macrobrachium rosenbergii, assembly GCF_040412425.1. NCBI lineage: Eukaryota > Metazoa > Arthropoda > Malacostraca > Decapoda > Palaemonidae > Macrobrachium > Macrobrachium rosenbergii. Next base: position 3,223,936 of record NC_089774.1, on the reverse strand, counting down.
ACTTAGGTGGTAGATTCAAGATGCTGAATGCCCAAGAATGCACAAGATCAATTAAGAACACTTGAGGGTCTAACATAGGTAAAGAAACCTATTCTCAGATTGTTGCAAATACTGTACGGTGCTTGTAAAGACAGTAAGTGTCTACTGATTCAGGAACTGAAGAAAATATATGCGAGATGTTGAAACAAATTGTCCAGGGAAGATATGTCCCTCAGGATACCATTTAAGAAAGAATAACTCTGCCCACTGCTACTGACAGTACCGAGAGGTTTAACTACTCTATATTCACATAAAATACATCCCTATAACAATACTTGCGAAAGTAAGACTCAAACTCCAACCAAAACTGCCTGGGAACAAACCACAATTAAAGATATAATAATCCCCTCAATTTTCCACATCCCACCTTGTCAGCAACTCAACATTATCTGCATGCAACAGGCACCCAGGGACTCAGGACATATGGATAATATATATAAAATTTTTAAAAATTTAAAAAAACAGGGCTCTGATGGTTGGTAACACTACGCAGGCCTTAAGTAGTGTTGGTAACACTGCTTACAGGCATCAAAAGGCCAGAGGGAAGCTTTCAAGGTAGAGTGTGTGTGTGTGTGTGTGTGGGGGGGTACCCTAGGTGGGTTATAGTTGGCAATGCTGCAAGGGGAGAGATAAGTGTTAGTAAAACTGCTCAAAGGAATAAGCATGCAGAGAATGGGGTCATGAGAGAGAGAGAGAGAGAGAGAGAGAGAGAGAGAGAGAGAGAGAGAGAGAGAGAGAGCTCAACATGTTTCCAGTATCTAGGAAAAATTCCACAATAAAATTCACACTAAATACATTCAATTAATACTTCACTGTGGGGTGGTGGCTTGACCCTAGCAGGGAGATGTACCATGTGTCAATATGACATCACCATAGCATAAAATTCATCTATTTTTATGATAAATATTTATCGAAATTCTTGTATACCAGCAATTTCACCTATTCAGTTCATGAAACTACAGTTTTTATGGTTACTGGGAAACAGTCACTGTAATGCACATCGCTTAGTATCACCAGCAATGCAATTAATGATAAATAGGTACGAGCTTCTCATAACAGTTTCAAGCTATTTGTAAGGTGTCACTAGGAAAGAAAGATAAATAGACCATAGCACTTAGGCCAAAGGCCAAGCAAGGGACCTATGAAGTCATTCAACACTGAGTTGGAAATTGGCAGTAAAAAGGTCTGAAAGGTGTAACAGGAGAAAAAAAACCTTGCAGTTGCACTATTGAGCAATTGTTGGGAGAGGGTGGAAAGTAAGATGGAAGAAAGAGAATATGAATGGAAGTAGTGTCAAAAGAATGAAAGGGGCTGCAGCTAGGGGCCGAAAGGACACTACAAAGATCCTTAAGTACTGCCTAAAGTGCATTGTATGAGGTGCACTGACAGCGCTAATCCTCTACGGGAAGCACAGCAAGTGATGACAGTTAGGCATGAGCTTGTCATATAAGGTTATTTGTAAGGTGTCGCTAGCAAAGCCATTAATGACAGTATGGCAAGAACTTGTCATAAAAGGTTATTTGTAAGGTGTCACTTGCAAAGCAAGTAATGACAATTTAGTTTGAACTTGTCATCATATAGTAACATTTTGTAGCTACTCTGCCAATTCTAATACAGTTGAGCAACTAAGATCTGTCTATATTCAATTTATGACAGTTTGGGACAGGATTAATGAAATTGGGAAAGAGGTCTCGTCTTATTCACAACTGCAGAAACGTTTCATGTGACTAACCTGTGATGATGGAACTATGATTTCAACTGTTAACCGAACATCCTCTACTCCAACGCCATATCCTTCCTCTCTTATCTTCTCAAAGATAAGGAACTGTGCCTGGAATGGAAAGCAGAGGATTAGTTCTAGTTCATAAAAGCAACTGAACTGAAACTGAAAACTGGCCATTTTATGAATACTGTACTGTACGTACATACATACACCCTCCTGTGGTATATACTAATATAAGTACACACAATTCTGTAATGCCATCAATTGCAACAAACTGATGTTGCCTTGTCACATCAAAAATAAGCAACAAGAAGATAGCTCTCATCTACCTTCCACTGAGCTTCAGGGGTGCCAACGATAGTAACTTTACGCTCCGTCTGTTCGGTGGGTCGTCCTTCTTCCTCAAGTGCTGCAATTTTAACTGATGCCCCACTAAACCGAATTATGTTACGAATATGAGAACCTTTCGTACCAATGATTGCTCCTACAGCTGAATTGGGGATGTAGAGATATGCCGTTTCCTGTAAATAAATTCATAATAAGAGTTGGGTTTTAGGGGGCATTTTACTCTAAAACTTGAGCCCTGAAAGGGGATCATTACGCCTATCAAGGTTTAACTTGATCATTGAGTCATATGAAGTATAAGTAACATTTACCTCAATGTAAGCTTTGCTGAACCTAATTCCCTTCATAACAAATCTCCCTAAGCATACAGTATTGTATCTAAAAACTGTTACCTTTCCAGTGAGAACTTACAAAGATTAATATAACTTCAAAAATAAATTACCCCTATATATTGCAATTTTATTTGCCTCTGAAGTGCTGAATTGTCATTAAATCTTAAATTTCAGGTTACTGCTGATAAACATGTTTATCCATTACCTACTGTAGGTCAATAAAAAGTATTTAGGAACAGTTAAGAGTTACAAAATATCTTAAATGACTTGTGTTGCTATGCTTCATCAATACCAGCAACTACTACTGATTTCATACCAATACTATATTACTAAGTAGTTCAACCAAACAGTCAAATTTTGTATAAAGATAAGAGCTCTGAATATCAACTATAAAACAAACATCAATATTTAAAAGGAAATTTTAACCAGAACAAATTGGAAATAAGATTATCAAACAAATTCGTAATAAATCTATGTGCAGTCTGATCATATCAGTTACCCAAAAATGGTTCAAGGGTCATCTCCTGTACTTACCTCACATACTTCTGACCCATGAGGACCATGGCCCTGGACAGGAGATGGATACAGTGGAGGGTACGTGGTCGGAGAAGAGCCGTACATGCCCATGCCGCCGCCGCTCGCACTACCGCTGCCACGGGGAAGCCCAAAACCCACAGTTGACATCATGGCCATCGGATGTAAACCTGGGAACATGGCGCTCTGGGGAGCAAATGCTTGCAAGTCGTTTTCATAGCTTGTCCTTAGGCGTGAACTGATCATGTTTTCTGCTACTGCTATATCATCAATGTTGCCCTGTGGGAAAGAGTACAATCATTTAAACCATTTTTTTTATCACAGTTATTCGTTTGCCTACCAAGAATGCCTTAAAAAGTAATTAGTTACGACAGGAGTTATGCATGAAGAGAACAGAATCACAAAATAGCAGCTTAGCGCTGTCCTAGTATACCCAGGGTAATGGATACCCAAATACCTTCTTTTCTACGGAAATTTATATTTCTTATATTCACATATAAATTATACAGAACTCATTGTACCTCTATTTTGTATATAAATATTAAACAGTATGTTCAATGATTACTCAATTAAGATTATCTGTGTGTATCCCTCTGGGTCAAAAAATGCAGCCAAGGTGAAGGAAGGCTAGTTGTATTTACTGTACTTCCACTTGTCTTTGCATTGCTGATGTAAAATTTGACTGCAAGACTAAATCACTATTCTTCCCTTACATATCTAGCTCCCATCCTTATACTCTAGTTACTTTGCTTTCAAGCACATCTATTCTTCACTGTTAATGAAGACTATCACAGGTACGTAAGTCAAGAAATTAAGATGTAAAAAAAGATGGTCAAAGCAGTCTAGGAAATCATGAATGCTAGTGGACTTGAACTCAGGACTAGGTATTGGATTAAGCTTTTAAGACCCTTCCCTGCTTTTTACATAGAAACGTAAGCGGGGAAGTATAATACAAACAGGGACAATGGTGTCCTACAATATTTAAGAGGTGCAAGGAAATATTCACAACCTGCACATCACAATGTTACATATTCTAAAACTTGCAAGTTAACAAACATTATTAATGACTCTAAAAATGGATATTCAGAGGTGGAACTATGAATTACATCAGAGTATGTGAATAGAGACTAAGGCTTAGGTCAGAGGGATGAAGGCTATCATACTCTCATATGCCGTGTCTTTGAGTAGTATGAAAATTTGTTACACTGTTGTTTTATGCCATAAGAGCACCATTAAACAAGTAAAAAGCTTTTACCCAAAGTTCTCTTCATACATAGTCCAGTTCTCTTCAATGCACTTGGCCAACGAACGCAACTAAGTACAATTTATCCAAGATGGCAAAAAATTTCACAAAACCCAGAAACATGACCAAATCATACAGGGCCCACGTATTAACCTCAAAACTCTTCAAAGTAATTAAATTTCATTCCCTATACTGAAAAATGCAGAACACTTTCCTTGGTAGTATTACTGATGCAACTACTTGAAAGTCTGAATTTAAAATAGGTACTGTACTACGATAAACAAAAATGCAACACTGTCTTCCTTTTCTTTAAAGTGTGTTTTATGTGAATACATAGTGGACTTTTGTTGAAAAATCATTGTCATGGAGACATTTGGCAGAAGACTGATCTACACTGATACTGAAGGTTTGCTGCACACAAACATTTGCTAATTTCAAATAAACAATACTTTAAAAACAGACCCCAAACAATATATACCACTAATTTTAAACATGATAAACAAGGCCAAGATATGAGAATGAATATTTACACTTTACTTCCTGTAAACAGCAGTAACAAAATACCAGCAAAGACTGGACGTCAATATCTACCTTTATGGTAATAATTCTTTCCAGATTGAAACTGTTGATATCATTTATACTAGAAATGGTGATCTTCGTACTGGTGTCGTCCATGATTTTCTTGATGGTGTTCCCTCCTTTGCCGATGATACGGCCAATGAGATTGTTGTGAGCAAGAATCTTCAGGGGAATCTCACTAAAAAGGAAAACGAAAACGCTTTAATAATGAACAATCACGAGCAAGCTGAGAGTCAAACGTCTAGTTTCAAAGCATTCATTATTAAGATAACTTACCAGATAATTATGATAATGAAACATATTAAGCCATCATAAATTACAGTATATAAAGTATATATACTTAAAGCTTAATTGGTTAAGCTTACCATTTCGAAACAAACCACAAATATGATCTACATGTATGCAAAGAATCACATATTTAAAAGCACAAAAAACACTCTGAACACCTGGTACATTTGAGAAATACAACACTACAAAAGCACGACAATACTACATACATTAGGGGCAGAGAAAGAGAAATCTAAAATACATTAGCTAGTAAATCCTACTTATTTAGTTTTCCTTAAATTACAAAGCGTTCCTGCGCACTCAAAAATTTTGATAAAACCTGCCTTAAATCTAAGACCGAAGCAAAACGATCGCTGTATACAGAAATACTTAGCTAGTCAAAATTCAAAATTAAACTTATATACTGCTGTACACTGAGAAATAAAGAATGAATATACCAGAGACAAAAAGGATAACCTAATGTTGTACCTGTGTTCACAAATGTTACTCATAAAAACTTCAAATCTGCAAAAATTTAATGTATTAAACTGTGATCATCCTCACTTTCATTAACTTTCTGTAAAAAAAAAAAAAACTTTAACATAGAAAACTTAACAACCAATGTAAAACTTCAAACTTCAGTATATTATTCATAAAACTTTCTTCACAAATAGAAACTCTGTTTGTACTTCATTTATATATGTGACTTTCTTAATTAACAATGCGGCATAGTGAAAAAAGGTACTAATGGAATGGTGCACTGCAAACACAATATCTCATTCTACAGTAGCTTTTAAAGATCAAAGTCATTTTCACCAAAGTATCTGGTTCCATAGGTTAAATATTGAAGCAGAGTACTCTGATGTTAAAAGGGAACATGACACACAAACAGCAGAATGCAATGTTGCTGGGAACAGAGCGCTACAGTAAACTAATGTCAAACAATTTGATAAAATATGGTCTTGAAAGTTAACATAATTAAGAGGATTACACTTTACATTTTCTCACTGAATATAAAAATTTGATCTCAAGGCTGCTGGGAACCAATAGAATACTACAATGAACTAGTTTATAAAACAATTCAACTGGGTATTATCTTAAAAATCCTGTTAATTTAATTGCAACGATCAGACATCACATTTTTTCGCTGAATATAAAAATCTGGTAATTTCCTAAGTGTTCCTTCGACATCATTTTGTAGGGAAGGTTTAAATGCTGTATAATAGGCTTTTTGACCAAAAATACACTGGAACAGTCAGGTATCCTAATATTTTTTCTCTGAGATGCACCTTTCACCTGTATCAAGTGAATTCCCAATACTGAAATTTCAGATTGCTTACATTTTTCAGTTACAAGAATGTGTGGGAACTATCAACCACTGTGCTATGGGAGTAATTTGCATTACACCCTACAGTTTGCCTGGTGTAGCTTATTCTAAGTTATAATAAAGGTCCACTGCACTGACTACTCAGATCCAAAATGCATGCCTACAATGCACCACACAAACTTGTTCAGTACAGTATCTCTCTTAAGGAAAAATGCTCTTTCGCAGTGTCTTTCAAAAGCAGATGTAGAGTAGCATAATTTACCATCTATAAAAATTGGAGCATTAGTACAACAATTTACTATAATGGTTGTCCTACTGGCCCTAAAATTTGGTCATAAGATGATTTAGGGTGGGATGGCAGGGAAAAGAACATTCAAGGCGGTAGTAGTAACACCAAATACGGAAGCAGGACATCACCTAGTAAGGCAGCTCAGAAAACTGTGATGACCTTATTCCAAAAGGGAATTCCAGCAAACTGTGCAAGATCAAATAATCCAACCTTCTAAAGGTTAGAAAAAAATCTGACTGTACAGTAACTATAATAACAAAATTTACACCCAGAGCATTTTTATGTAAAAATTAAATGAAAGATCACAAGCAGTAGCTTCATTTGAATCATTTCTATAAACAGAGCCACCTTGCTGCACTTGCAACTATGATTATACAGATTTTCCCTATGAATACTTATTGTGGAACAACACTGGCCACTGGGGCACTGTAACAAAGTTTAATCTAAACCTCACGTGGATGACTGCATATTTCTTTGATAACTGTAACTCTGTTCTTGAGAATGATGTTTTCCTACGTATTTCACTGTACAGTAAAACTTTGGATCCTTATTGTCACTATTCTAGCTACATGCTTTGAACAATATAAAGCATAGTTTCACCATTTCTGGTCTGGTAGTACTAAAGATTTCTAATTCACCCCAATTTTACACCTTTATCATCTTCACTATCTCCCTTCGGAATGGGATAAGACACTACCTGAACAAACTTTAGTCTCTTAGCCAGGAATGCTTTATCCCACACCCAATAAATTTGGCAAAATTTGAAAATGTGAACAGTTTACCAACTGAACTTCACCTGAAGACCAGAGAAGGTATCTTGAACAAATGCTAAACTAAGCTTGAACACTGCTCAATACAGTACTGTAATTTTCTTGATGAAATTATGAAACAAAATTCGTGAACGCTTCATGCACCAACTACAGTAATCTTTCCTTGAAACTACCAGAGGGCCAAGTCTTAAACCATGGATCAAAAAACCTCTCCTTTTAGGTACTGAACTTTACTTAAAGGCATTTTATTTCAGTTTGGAGAATGCTTCATTTAACTAATTACAAACCATTTATCTGACTATATTATATCACACAGGAATGAGAGATTACTCATTAATAGAAACTCTAAGCAAATTATTTCTATTGATCCACCTCTGTAACAATGAGTAGTGTTCAACTTTAAAAAAACAATAACACTAACAATTTAAATGCTTATATTTTTGCTCACTATATTAAAAATATTAACAAATAATATACTGAAGATCAATCTGAGCCCATTCACAGTTGCCAAAATGGCCAGATGTAAAAACTACCCTTCCACCTCGAGAGGAAAATTTGACTCTCCAACCCGACACACACTGAATAATAATCAGCACTTCGAGGGACAACCACAAGCCTCTACATGACAATGTGGAAATAACACCCCAACAAACATTAGCTTTTAAACCTTAGCAGACCTATTTAAAACCCCAGCGCTTAGAACAAAGTCGAGTTTCTCAACTTCAAAAAAGGCAGGCAAAGCTAACGTCATTCTACTCTACAGCAACAAAGCCATTATATTAAAACCCTGAACTAATACATAAACCTGCTGTTAACTTCTCTGCCATCAATCACTAAGCAGCAACTACCTGATGGCACAGCCCTAAATTTCACACTGTTACAATTTCCAAGAAAACTTCAATGTCTCAAATTTAAAACCTCAATTACTTAAAAACCACAGACAGTGTCACAAAGGACTGAAATCCTCTCGATAAATCTAAGCCTTAAACTAATTGCTATTCCACAGTATGAACAGTACACGTCTCTGAACACTGAACCATCAAGACATTGCTACTGCCTGAAAACAGCCTTAGAATGCAGAGGCAATCCGTTAAAAGTACGCTACTTAACTTTATAAAAAACAGAGAATCCTTAAACTATCCTTAAAACCACCACGCCTGATCCTTAGCCTTAACAAGCACAACAGAAAAAGAGATCCCTCACCCCTTCCTTATGTTATCTGCCTCCGGATCCATGTCTTCCAATCCCCTGCAATCAACAAGTTTGAAAAGTCACTGGAAGTGATTGGAAAACCCCTGGAAACAACTTTCAAAACAAAATTAATCGTGACCCTATCAATTCAGTGTTGAAATGAGTGAGTTATTCGGACACCTGCAAAGGAACACTTTCAGCTACAGTGGGGAAACATTGACATAAAAACAAGTTCAACACCACAAAACAGAAAGGTCCTCTCTCTCTCTTTTTCACAGATGTTAATTATGCAAGCTATATGAACATGAACCACACACAAAAAATATAGTAATGCTACACTGAGAAATGAACACTAATAGTCTGGTAGCAATGTACTGGGAAGAAAGGAAAAATATTCACCCTTTGTTTGTGTTTTTTGCTTCCTCTTGCATAACTTCTAATATTCTTTTACAGGCATTGGTGCAGTTTTCTGGATTTCCATAGATCGTAATTGCTTTCTCTAACGATCCAGCGTTGTCCTTTCTATGCACATCTACCCGAGCTCGAGTCTGGAAAAAGATTGGGAATGTAAGAACATGCTTTCGCGAGCTAGAGGTCAATGGCCCAGTTAATCTTCAGGGAAGCCCTTAAATCCTACATACCAGAGGCACTGGATTACATGATGAAAATGTCAAAACACAACCTTTTATAGTATGAGAGCAACTCATCAGGACATAGGTGCGAGTTAACTTGCAGCAAAAGGCAAAATGAAGTCTGATTTCCTCCTGCAGTGGGACAACTTGCCTTACTTAATTGTAAGTACTACTACAAGGATTCCCACTGAATTTCAAAGGCAAGATTTACAGTAGATGAAGGACTAATATCACCCTCAGTATCTAATCCCTTAAAGACGATTTTAGGAAAATGATCAATCAAAATATGTTAAGTTCAAGAGAAGTGTTTGAGGATGGGACAATCCAGACCAACCTAAATGCATAGTAATGGAAAGAAAATGCTTGTATACACCAAATTTTTTTCTACATCTCACTCCTAAGTTGTACAGAATACTGAAGCTAATCAATTCATAAATCAAAGTTACTATGTGAGGAAGTGTAAAACAAACCGTTTCAAAAAGCAGCACATTTAAGAGGTCAAAGTAAACCAGTTTAGCCCTCTGAGCTTGACAATGACAAAACTGATCCTCCAATACTGTGACGCTGTAGAAGCATAGTCAAATTACCTGTTGTGTGATTGTCCTAATTGTGGAACCCTGCCGACCTATAATGGCACCAACCATCTCACTGAGTACCAGAATGCGAAGGGGGAAATCAGTATGTCGCTGTGATGGGGATGTCGCCCCTGGACCACCCATACGTCCGCCCATTGGTCCCCCACCCATAGCGCCTCTGGGGTTCCGCCTTCTATCCATGAGTCTGTCTACTCTGAGAACTCCTCCGTCAAGGTTGTAGCCGTTTAGTCTCTTGGCAGCCTCTTGGGCAGCGTCCATGCTCTCATAGGTAACATGCACCACCTGCGAAAAGGAATTAGTGGACATTAAAAGGGAAGTTTAACAGCAATTTGGGAGCTACTTTAAAATAATGAAAATGCTCTATGGGAGAGACTGGAAGATTCCTTTGGACATGAAACTCACTAAAAAACTTTCAAAATGAGCCAAAAAACAACTTTTTGGTGGTCACCAGAACTTTGAAAGCTACCATATTTGTTCATGAAACTTTCAATATCATCCAGCATTTGAGCACCTCTGTGTTAAGGTATGTTCATCTCCTCCAAGTTTATTCCATTTGCTATTGGCACATCTGTTGCCAATGTCATAGACAAACAACTACCATATGAAGATAAGGCAGGGATATTACACTGAAAATTTTACGCTTAAAATTTAGAATTTTGAGGGCAATCCCTCGTTGATACATATCCTGGTGAAATTCGCACTAAATACTATTCTATTTACACTAATGATATTTAAAATTCTGGGCAGCCTAAAAATATAAAAAAAAAACACTAATACAAAAACAGATGGCTTTCATCTACTAAGTATTTTTTTCCAATGAATGGAAATATACAGTAGAAATTGCATTCCAAAATAGATATCATTACAGTACTGGTATTCATAATGAGCATAATTTCTTGCGGAACAAACTGAATGGCTGAGAGCTTACACAGATTCGAATATTCCACATAGTACGACGACTATTTGGAGAAGGAAAAGGGAAAATTATAGAAACAATGTATGAAGGCTGTTTTGCAACAATTATGGCTTGACCTCCATTCTTTCTGGGTCCTCTAAATTGCATTCAAATATCTTCAACCTGATCACCATGCAATTTATGCCGTACCTCTCTTCTCACCACCTCTATCTCCTCACCAACACCACCTCCTCTACCAGGATGGTACCCCTATGAAGCAAGACTTCTTAAACTTGGTTACATCATTCAAGACATAATAACAACCTAACACACTAGTCATCGCCCTTAACTTTTCAGTACATAAATTTTTACCTTAAACTATACAAGTATTCTGGTGTAGTAAATATGATTTCGTTTTAGTGCGTGGTTTGAATGGTTCTGAAAATTTTGGTAGTAATTAAGTGTTTTTTGAGTGATACTGACTCTCCCTTGTGTCCTGCAATAAATGGGGCCACAGTGGGAAACTTGGGTTTCTGGGTCAAAAAAAAAAAAAAAAAAAAAAAAAAAAAAAAAAAAAAAAAAAAGCTTTTCACTGTGGTCCCCAATAACTACAAGATTTGGGAGGTGGGGGTTAAGTCTCTTTCACACTACTAATTTACTGCCAAAATGAACATCAAACATTCAAAACACACTGCACAAAAAAAAAAAAAAAAAATTGTGAAGGCTTACATTTCAGCTGCAATAACCAAAAAGAATGATAATTAAATATTCCACACCAAATAACCAATAAGAACCTGAATTTCAAAATCTCACTTAACCCAGAGAAACTTAGAACAAAAGGACCAACCAGGCTTCAGCACAGACCACATAACCACATTTCCAGATGAATACAACTAAAGTATGAGGAAAATGTGTTAGCCACTCCTTAACCATAATGCACCAGGGCACAATCAGATCTGGAGCCCCAACTCCACCAATGGCAAACCCAAAAACTTGGTAACACTAAGTTTGTGACATTTTAGCATAATTTTTGTTTTTAGCATATTAAGGAGACTTACATACAAGGCAAAACCACTCCAATACCAAGAAATGGCAATAAAGTTAAAAAAAAAAATATATATTTAGGTCAACAGACCACTTGAACGTGAGCAGTGGGTGGATGCTACTAATGAACTCTTGATACTCCTCCTCGATGCATTGTAGATGGCAATGCTTGCAAGCAAGATGAAATGTCCTCAATACAAAGCAACCATATGCAATACAGAGGTGTATTTCTTTACTTCTTCTCTTTAATATAGATAAAGTCTATGGGTAATAATTTATACATTTAATAAATGGAAAATCTCAGTCAATATTGGGCATCAATTACCTAGTATAGGCCCAGGGGGAATGGAGTGGGGGGAGGGGTATTACCGTATTTTACTTCGATTCCATAACTTGATAGGCCTATTGAAATGGTCTTGCTGTGCAATTAAATTCTTGACAGGCTAAATACAAAAATCATACTAAAATCAGCATTATTTTATAAGTTGCCAATACATATGAAACTGTAACCTACATTTTTTAAAAGAATTCTTAATTCTCGTTATTTTGAACCCCATAAACACTGTGTGCAAATGATAAATAAAAAAATAATCAAAATGCAACTTATACGGTAAGACAATACCAACCGCCCCTCCCCCGTAGCTAATACGGCAAAATTGTAAACAGTAAACGCCCCTTGGGTACGTTAAGTTGGTATTTTAAGGTTCTTTTAATGCCCTATCATTTCCTAGACATTTTTGGGTGAAAAACCCAAAGCGGGTTTTCTTGCAAAAATGGCTAGCTGGAGTCTTATTGGCAACTTATGAAATTTTACCCTAAAAATCTACCGCAAATTTACTGTTATAGAGATATTTAGGCCTACCCTCTTTTTTTTTTGCAACAATTTTCCAAGGTGCTGATACTAAATGTTTTTCTCATGGAGGTGTTTATGGCATTATAGTGAAATATATTACCACAATGGAACTGGGCCTAGAAGCCCCAGAAGCCATAATATTATGAAGCTTTGGGAAACCACAAGCAGAAAGAGAGTACCAAAGCCCGTGCACAGGTTAACAAGAGCCGATTTAAGAGAAAGGAAGAAACCGACAAATAACAACAGCCATTTTTTAATGATTAACGAAGCAAAGTTCAAAATAACCGAAAATTTAATCATTTTAACGTCATGTTCATAGGCCTATGTGACTCCTGGACGCGCACGGACAAAAATCAGGCAAAATGACCCTTAAGGACATCGGACATTACGGACAACTGTCATAAAGTCATTTTCAAGTTGCTTCTATGAAATTAAATACATAAATTCGCACTCAAATGATTAGCAACACAAGAGACCATTGCTACGAGGTCACAGACCTAATCAGACCGAATATTAAAAAATAAAATAAAATTACGATAACCTAATATACGGCTTAAATACCCCACAAAAGCCAAATGAGCTAAAGGAGGTGGACAGCTCGTGCGTACGTACATAAAGAAATCTATAAGCCTAGCACAGCTATGGGGTATTTAATGGTATAATATAGGCATCACGAAAGTCGCTAATTAATATGGAACGAGATTTTTCACATTAATAATTATATTTTGTAGAAATTTGTTTTAATTAAAAAAATATAGTCAGAGGACGTGTTCTAAAACGATAGGCCTATGTGTTACGAGGATTATAATATATAATTTACTATCGTCTAATACTATGCTATTCTTAGTCTACTTCACCATTAACTTAATAAATAATCCACCATGATAATTAAGTCTCCGTAAAATAAAAACGAAAACACCAAACTGTTCACCAACTGCTTCGCCCACTTACCAAAGTGGTGGGCTTCAGTCTCTTGCCCTTCTCGTTCATGCCATACCACACCATCTGAAGTCACTGATTTAATTCCACAGAAGTCAAAAACGAAGTCCAAAAAATGGCAAAACACGAGATTATAAACGACACGGACGGAAGTCTGCGAGAGGTGTTACTTCCACGACGTCCAGGGAGGTAATGAGAGTCCACGTGGTCTCGCCGCCTTTTGGAAGTGTCCGATTCGGAATGACCGTTGGCGATTTTTTGTTCTGAAAAATTCTTTATTTTCTACAGAAATGACGCGTTGTGGTGTCTGAAATGACGGTCTTTTACGAGATTTTTATATAATTTATATATATAGAATGCGAGAATTCCCCGGGCGTCGTGCTTGGTGATGAAAATTACGCTTTAATGCATTTCTGACGAGTCAGCCGAAGAGTTGCCATAGTGTACAATTTCCGATACAATAAACCTTTCATTACATTTCACAGAATTAAGTATCAATATTCAACTGTCTTAGGAAACCATTATGAAGAGAATACATTGAAATCTCATATACTTGCGGCACTGGAAATTAAAAATGTCTATTAGCGCTTTATAAAGCAACAAGCAAGAAGTTACGTTATGGAGGTACTGAACCCATCACCCATGCTTGTCTTCGAAAGTTTTCTGAATTTTTTTAAAACTGTCAGCAGACATCAAAAGCATCAACTTCTGACTGTCAGCAAAAGTGTCAGTTGGTTTCTGACCTTATGAACACAGGTTTCTAGCAGGTGCAAAGCACGGCCATGCTGTCAAAGCCCAAATATAAGGAAAATAATAGGCCTATGATTTTATACATTGATTAATTTTGAAAAGCCTCTGATTTTTACAAACATTTTTCATATTTTTCTAAACTTTTTGGGGTTTACACATCCACACCAGTTATATAACCGTGTAAAAGAGGATGATTTCGGAGTAAGGTCACAATGTAGACCGTAGAACCAGCAGAAAGGGTCATTCTCACCAAACTATCTTTCTTGTTCCAAGGAGAAATTAATATACGAATACCGAATACACACTGATGTGGATTATTAGTGAAATTTACTCTACGACCGGAAAATTTTTTAAAAAAGTGAAATATGAATCATGGCATGCGGCCAACATAGGCCTAATCCTACAACAATACAACGCACCAAAGGCAAACGTTATACTCTAATAACAAAACAATTACGAATATAAAGGAAAATTTTAAAAAGGCAAATAAAATACGCTTAATTAAGGCAGGGCACAGAACAACCTACTATGCCTAACGCATACGGTATTAACAGTTTAATTTTGCGTCCATATTGAAAACGGTGCGATTTTAATATACATAACTCGCTTTTAACTGATAAACAGGCAAGCAAAACGCTTAGGCACCAAAGCGGAGGATGAAAAGGACATTTCTCTCTCTCTCTCTCTCTCTCTCTCTCTCTCTCTCTCTCTCTCTCTCTCTCTCTCTCTCTCTCTCTCTCTCTCCAGGACTAGGCTGCATAAGCCGGCTCTAAATTATAACTAGAGAAGAAAGAGCGGCGATAACGACCTGTGAGTCATATTGGAAAGATAAAACGGACCACAGATCTGACTGCAGAAAAAAGACAACCGTCTGAAAAAAAGAAAAAATTTAAAAAATGATAAAGAAAAAACCCTAGTCCCATTACCTGTGTATGTCCGTCTCTGGAAGCGTATTTTTCACACTTCTCGATTTCTCCGACACTTCTGAGGACTCTCTCCAGCTCGTCCTGTCTGGCGTGTACGGGAACGCCACTCACTCTCACTCTCGTCTCCAGCCTACGAAAAGAAGAAGAATAATCATCCATTAGATAGCATAAAACAATGTTATTAATCCTACATTCATATAAATAATGTATATATGCATTTGAAATTATAGGCATGACGCAAAAACGCTGCTATCCTTCGATTTTCTTATGCTCAATTGCAAGCAACACCAATCAACTAACAACCAGGTTCATCATTCATTGCTTAGGCGGGAAGTGGAGAGTGAATGGTGCAATTGTGCATAAAGGGGTTAGACTTGTTGTTGATGAGCCTTCTGTGTGGGTGTATGAAGCAGCCATTGCCGTGGTGTCTTCATCCACGATTTAGCAATATATTATTGTTGGGGAGTGTGGGAGACTGGCGTTGGAGATTTGGTGGAGATAGTGTTGGATCTGATGCACACATATGTATATATATATATTTTCCAACACTATCTCCACCAATCGCCAACACCAACCTCCCAAACTCTCCAACACGCCCATTACAGCTACCCGCCAGACTTTTAATTAACGCAACAGAAGTTTGGTTAATTGAGTTAATCGCTATTGAAAGTCCTCAAGGTCAATGACCCTTGAATGAATTCAAATTACAAAAAAAAATTAAAAATTATTTTAATATATATATTAATTTTATCTAAAATGTAGGAGTTATTTTCTCTTAAAATGGGGCTGGCATCAGAGTAAAATTAGACTAGAGTTGCAGCATGATTCATCTGTAATTCACCGGTGGAGTACAAAATTCTATCAACAGCTTTCTACCACAGACAATCTCATCAGCACTACATCATGGACTATCACATATATTACACCAAACATACGAATTTTACTGTGGAATTGGAATAAATGGTCTAACAGTAGCATACAAAGAGTATCGCCAACAACAGAGCATCTTGAGAGAGAGAGAGAGAGAGAGAGAGAGAGAGAGAGAGAGAGAGAGAGATCTCAACCGATATCTCGGAAGAGCAAGTTCTACATAACGCGAATCAACCCAAAATGAAGAATCATTTCAGGAAAGTCACATCGAACGGCCGCCGTATAGTCCTTTCCCAAACATTCTCTCCTCCGCGTACCTGCCCTGCAATGCCTCTTCTTTTTTGCCCTTTTCCGGCGATAATACCCCCTTTTTCCCCCCCCCTTACATTTCATATAACCCATTGAGATAAAACCCCATTCAAGCGCACAAAGGGTGAAAAAAGGGGGAAATCGCTTCGAACTTAGGCCGTCAGGGGCAGAAGGCTGCGGAGTGAAAGAGCCAAATTTGGTTTTTGGAAAGCACATAGCGTTAACCCGGAGCGCCCCCTTGATAAGACACGGAGTCACTGGGGCGTTTTTGTATTCAGGGTCTGACCGTAAACATCCACAGGGTATCTCCGCTGTGCAAATATCCCTGCAGTGATTATTAATATTATTATCATTATTATTATTGTCAGAAATTATCCATTTGCCCTAACGGATTAACTATAATATTGTCGATTATAGTTAAGACTATTCACCTTCTATATATAGTAATATATTATTATATTTCTTTCACAAATAAACCGTTTTTCATAAGCAAGGGGACGCCAAAAACAAGTCACAGTCATGTTCTTTCTACTACCGATTTAAATTGAACATAGGAATGCATTATTATTATTATTATTATTATTATTATTATTATTATTATTATTATTATTATTATTATTATTATTCAAAAGACCTTGCGCCCATATGGCGTGTAGGTCTAAATTTGCCCCAGATACAACTGACGAAGTCGACAAACAAACATTACGCACTGAACATTAACAAACGAATAAATACGAATCAGAAATACTAAGGCAAGCGGCTCCATATAAATACGAATCAGAAATATATTAAGGTAAATAAATGCCTCCATATACCCCAAAGGACCGTTTCAACACACTAACTCTTCATATCCCCGAGTATAACCTCTGCCACGTACGTCAACATCTGTCTGCATTACCTAACACCTGTTTAGCTGACCGCTCCAAAATGTCTGTGATTAGTCAAACGACGTTTCTCGTATTCATCTCCAAAATGTATCTGATTATTAAGATATAATAAGACTTAAGCTTTATCCATGAATTTTTTGGATGAGGTTGTTAGGCCTATAGTATTCTCCACACTGGCTACAGCCAACCGCAGTCGAATAACCATCAAGTAATTACTTATGTAACAGACACAAATGTCACCTAATGTCTAACAAACGCCTATATTTGCTCTGCCAGATAAATCCCCATCAATCAATTCAATCTCCCTTCATCGACTTGGTCGTCTCACATCTCATTGGCGCGTACGCCCTTACTGTATTTCAATCCTCTTAAGATTAAGAGAGAGAGAGAGAGAGAGAGAGAGAGAGAGAGAGAGAGAGAGAGAGAGAGAGAGAGAGAGAGAGTCCTTCTAAATGAACTTAAAAAGAATCTATCGCTCGCTCCCGATCTCCGTAAAAAGTCATTTCACGAGATATCTGAAGATAATGAGGAGAAAGAGAGAGCCGCGTCAGGTCGACGTAAGGCCTTCCTGCTCCCTCTCTCCCTCCTGCATCTCTCTCTCTCTCTCTCTCTCTCTCTCTCTCTCTCTCTCTCTCTCTCTGTGTAGAGAGTGAGGTCAGTGACCTTACTCTCATATATCGACCTGCTCCAAAGTACCTCCGTTTTCTTTGGGATTTCCTTTTTTTTTTCTTTTTTTTTTTTGCTCTCGAAGGGTGACTGGGATAATCTAGATTTCTCAAGAGTGATGATGACGGGTGTTGTGTATTTACGCGGTATATTTCGATCAGAAAGAGTGAATTTTAATGATAATGTACGACATTTGATAAGAGAAGGTAAGAATGAACGAAGTCTGTTGTTACAATATGCCAAAAACCCATTTGAAATTGAATAGGCCTAAATTTGGTGAACTGACTAGGCCTAAAGTCATGTTGAAATGAATAAACTAATGTTTCTGTTAAACTGTTGTAGACTCAATTCGCGCTTTCTTATAGAATGTTGCTATTTGAATAATTTTTAAAAATAATATAACCAAATCAAGTGAAAAAAATTACGTTAAACACCTATTTCTCAGTTTAATTGAGCCTAGCAACATGCATTCCTATAACATGTGTATAATTTCATAAAATCTAACAGCAAAACAAGCAAAAGAAGAGCAAAAGGAACAAAAAATGTAAGATATTGTAGTACAATGCTTCGAAACTCAGGACAACTTTAACCACTTCCTCAGCATACGCCCAGGAACTAGGCCAATACCCCCTTTTTCTTGGACCCCCTCTCTCTCTCTCTCTCTCTCTTCCTTTCCCGCCCAACACCCACCTACCCACCTCTCTTTCTCTCTCTCTCCGCCTTCCTAGACCTCCACACTCTTCCTCCATCTCTCTTTCTCTCTCTCTCTCTCTCTCTGTATAACCATCTCTCTCTCTCTCTCTCTCTCTCTCTCTCTCTCCGATACCTCACGCATCATGAAGACAGGGAGTGATTGGTTTGATTTAATAAAATATCTGGCGTCACAGGCCTAGGCCATCGACAAATATCTGTGGCAGAGAGAGAGAGAGAGAGAGAGAGAGAGAGAGAGAGAGAGAGAGAGAGAGAGAGAGAGAGAGAGAGAGAGAGAGATGCTATATTTCTCCGGGTTTCTGGGGAGGAAATCCTTAAGACCAGTAAATACAAATGGCTCACTAGTCCTACCTTCACTGAAATATCTTGGCAACTAGAGAAATGACACAGAATACCGAGTGTCTGTGTTTTATACATTTTAAGCTTCTTATTTATAATATTCCTAATTATCAGTATACCAAGTGAAGAATGATTTTAATGCTGTTGTCTTCATACTTTGAATCTGACGCTTAGAATGAAGTTATACAATTTGGTGAAGCTTAACTGAGCTGACGATTACACTGTACGAGTAATTGATTTGAACATCTGATATACCAGGGTAGAGTGGACTTCCCGTATTACACCAGATTCTGCTCATAAAAATAAATAATTTAAACGACAAGACATTAGTGTTCACTCTGTGTTAAAACAGTTTTAATGTTTCCACAATCATGCAGAAGCGGTCAGCATTTGTTGCTAATTTGCTGAACAAAAAACGCTGTGGACTGTGAGAGGGGAATATTTGTATTGTGTTTTTAGAGACTTAGAAGTGATTCTATAGTCACTCATTATGTCTTAAATTACCTTTTTATATATATATATATATATATATATATATATATATATATATATATATATATATATATACACACATACACCTTTCAAACAGCAAGTACCTTAACCCTGGAAATACCTTACACCCAAAGGGAACTATTTATAATAAGAGCACCTACCCTGACCAGGAATCGAACCTGTGCCTTCTTTGAGTTGAACCATAAGCACAATTACTGCCAACACTGCAACAATCCAACAAGGTGTATATATACGTTCGAATGCTGTTAAAAATACATGCGTTTATCGTATATACAAACACATACATACATGTGTATGTATGTATATTAACTGATGCGTTGTGTGTCGTTTAACCATTTACCGTGAATATTAATTATTATTCTTAATATTACTGATAGAGTTCCCATACCGTCAAAAAGAACATTAACACAAAATCAAATAAAAAAATATAACAAAAGAACAGACAATAAAACAAGAATTAAGAGAGAGAGAGAGAGAGAGAGAGAGAGAGAGAGAGAGAGAGAATAATTAAAACGCAGTAACTTACACGCAAAAAGGACCTAAGTCACAACAGCGTGAGAGTGAGAGAGCACTTCCGGGAATCCGGGAGGAATTTCAGCGTAGATGTTTGACTAGACTAAACACTGTTGCTTCCTGCAATTGCTGCTGTGCTGTGTGCTGTACTGCAGCTTAAAGACTGTCTCTGGGGGGGAGGGGAGGGGAAGGGGCTAATAGGTGTCATTTGCAGCTATTATCTGTAAGCAATCTGCTTTAAATCGGTAAGATTATGGCTACTGTGTGGTCTCACAGCCGACTGCCCGCTAGGCCTATGATTGATGATGATTTTTCAGTTAATTGCAAGTCTTGCTTCTATCTTCCTGCTGTGACCAGACTGTGGAATGATCTTCCCAATGCTGTGATTAAATCGTTAGAGCTTCAGAAGTTCAAATTTGGTCTAAATTATTTGTTAGGCTGATAAATGTCTCAGCGACACTTTCGTATTTTATGGGTAAAATTAAGGAGAGGTTTTGACAAGATATGAGAAGAGACAGTTATCAGCACCCCTACAATTGCTTATCACCTTATCCCCAATCGAAACCGGTAGGGTCTCGAAGTGGCAATGCTCAACATCTCTCTCTCTCTCTCTCTCTCTCTCTCTCTCTCTCTCTCTCTCTCTCTCTCTCTCTCCAGCCTTTCTAAGCCCCCATCATTCTTTCCGCTCAAATATCTTATTGAATAGACGCTTAAACTCCAATTAAAAATTGCACTCTCTCACTCCCTCTCTCTCTCTTTTTAAATGAGCTGAGAAAGCGAGAGGAGAAGAGAGCAAGAGGAGAGAGAGAGAGAGAGAGAGAGAGAGAGAGAGAGAGAGAGAGAGAGAGAGAGAGAGAGAGAGAGAGAGAGAGTCTTCCTTCTAATGCCTCCTTCCCAGCAGTTCTCCTTTAAGGCTAAAGGCTGTCCGTCGGAATCGGGCCAAGGTCCTTGGCAAAATGCCTCCCGAATCCTCTGAAGGAGATTTATAATTCCATTAGCATTATCCTCTTGGGAGAGAGAGAGAGAGAGAGAGAGAGAGAGAGAGAGAGAGAGAGAGAGAGAGAGAGAGAGAGAGAGAGAGAGAGAGAGAGTGGAATAAGGGGAGAATGGAAGAGAGAAAACAAAAAAAGGAAGAAATAACCAAACCGAAGCCTTCTTGAACGCAATCGAACGAAACATATTACCTGCTCAATGTCCCATTAATAAGTAAACACAGCTATTTAAATATGGATGATCTACTCATAAAGGAACAATGTCTGCTACTTGACGTCGAGAGAGAGAGAGAGAGAGAGAGAGAGAGAGAGAGAGAGAGAGAGAGAGAGAGAGAGAGAGAGGGCGGAATAAGGGGAGAATGGAAGAGAGAAAACAAAAAAAAAGAAGAAATAACCAAACCGAAGCCTTCTTGAACGCAATCGAACGAAACATATTACCTGCTCAATGTCCCATTAATAAGTAAACACAGCTATTTAAATATGGATGATCTACTCATAAAGGAACAATGTCTGCTACTTGACGTCGAGAGAGAGAGAGAGAGAGAGAGAGAGAGAGAGAGAGAGAGAGAGAGAGAGAGAGAGAGAGAGAGAGAGAGAGAGAGAAGCTTAAAGAGGAAGTACTTATCAACAATATACCTATAGGCAGATCCATATCTTACGTAAGTTAAGTCATTTTAAAGGTAGGGTGTTCTTTCCATGTTCGTACATCTATATCTATATCTACATTATATTATATTACGTTATATTATATATTTACAATTTTATTTTCTTTTTTTAATACAGCGTGCTAACCTTCCGGTGCTCTAAAGGTCTTCCAAGGGTGAGACTGCAAGCCCCACGCCCTTTTCCAAACTGGCTGTAACCCACCACAGTTAAATAGCCACCTGATACATAATTCACTGTCTAGGCCAACAGGGGCACAACGGATTTGTCAGAAGCGGACTAGCTTTAATTTAACCGTGGGGAGCCCGAGAAGGGCTAATTAAATCGTCTTAGAAACACACAGGAAGGAAGAGAATTCCGCATTCTGCAGGGGAGACTGGTTGAGCCTCGAGTGGCAGAATATCAGGCGGTATTCTGGCTTAGAATTCTTTCTATTTTTCTTACTTTAAATCTTCAGCTGAAAACCCTTATGGACAAAGTTAACAGACAACAAACCCAACAGGGCTGGAGAGAGAGAGAGAGAGAGAGAGAGAGAGAGAGAGAGATTATAGGAAAAGGTGGTATATATAAAAATCAATATGAGGGAATATTGAATAAAACCGAAACACCTGAATTCAGAAGACGTCAGCAGCAGAAATCAGGAATGAATTACAGTTGGTCCTCGCTTCAACATTTGGAGGTCAGAAGGCTCTATACAACTGCACTTACAGGCAAACTATTCCACATTTTAGTTGCAGCCAAGATAAAACTCCTAGAATATTTTAAAAGGAGCTTCAGAATTATTCTTGAATTATATATTTCGTAACAACTCATCTTCACAAAATATTTTTTCAAAACATAACACAACCACTGTCCGGACACGCACATAAAAAAATAATATTTCATACCTTTACATTGAGCAATTTAACAACTCTGGTGACATCCTCTCTTGATAAAAAAAAAATAAGGGGAATAAGGGGGGGCTGGCCCCACTGAAAAGGCAACAGGAATGTCACTGTTGACTCACGTATGAACACATAATACACATAATATAAATCAGTAGCTAAGCTCTGAAGACTCTGGGGTCAAGAAAAACCAAAATAAATTTTAAAAAATCCCGACAAATATCACTGAATAGGAACTACTGCATAGATATATATAGTTAACCCAAACAAAAACATATAACACCAAGCTCAAACTATATAAAAAAAAAACTGTGCCAAATTTGAAGAGTAAGTTCAAAATCTGTGAGTTACAAGGTGCTCGTTCAACTTCACACGGTGTTCATGTTCCAATGTACATATAACGCCGTTTCATGTGCATGTGCAGATGGGGGTTTTATAACAAAAACTGGTCTTGAGCACCGTGTGTGTGTGTGTGTGTGTGTGTGTGTGTGTGTGTGTGTGTGTGTGTGTGTGTGTGTGTGCATTGCAGAGAGAATCTACTGTACGTCTTGTTATATCATTTCATCCGTGCTTTGTCCCAAACACCAAAATCGTGATTTCTTTGGGAGAGTTAAAGGGTTGCTTCCAATCACTACAAAAACATTGGGACTCACCCCTCACTGCTCCCATTGGTCAGGGGCTCGTCCAATTCGCTTTCCTCCTCCTCCTCCTCCTCCACCCCTTCCTCCTCCTCCTCCTCCTCCTCCCCCCTCTCTCGACCGTACATCTCTTCCATCATCAGTCGATTCATGGTGAAGATCTGAAAATTTTATTCCAGTGTGTAACACTCGAGAATTGCACGAACTGTCCACGGGAGTAAAGAAGCACGGTTATACAAGCTGGTATCACCTTTCTAAACTGTAACACACCTGTGAGTGCGCGAGAGACACAGATAAGTAGATAGATAGAGAGAGAGAGAGAGAGAGAGAAAAGTGGGGGGGGTTGGCTGGCGGACTGAACACCCACACTCTTAACCGCAGGTGTTGGGGTGAAACGAATGTCCTTACTCATATACCGACACGAAAATGTAACGTTCTGTGCTCTTAAAACATATCCTTCATCAGTCTCTCTATTTCACTCACTTTCCGTTCGAGTTCAGCTCGTCAATATCACCGTCCCACGAAAAAACACTTCACTGGAGAGACGATTCGAATTCTGTGCGTCTTCTCTACTTTTGTTCCAGGGGTCGACACACCACAATGGCGACAGGTCACAAAATCTTAAGATAGAATTACTGCTTCTTATATCTCTCTCTCTAATCCTCAATGACACTCAATAACGCATTACAGTTCACTGTGTCATTCCAATTTCATCCACGGTCACTTCTCATTTAGTGTCAATTAATCGTGTGACTTTTTTTTTTATTAGTGTCTGAAGTACAGATGTTTTCAAGCCATTAGAGATAGATAATGTACCTGTTGAAATGCAAAATGCCATCAGTAAGTTCAGTTATTTGAATTATATTGTTTTCCTCTTAATTCAATGGTGAATCAGTTCATTAATGGTGCTCTTTGAAGGAAACAAAAGACAATAATTATATATATATATATATATATATATATATATATATATATATATATATATATATATATATATATATATATCAACAATAAGCCGTTTCACCTTGGGTGGTTCTACAAAAAGTACAAAAAAAATTAAACCTGCTCTTAATGATTAACGTGGAATCTGACCCACATCCAATTCAAATTTAGTCTTAATGGAACTCACCAACCATCAAGCCTTGTGATTATCCAAGCTTTACTTGAACTTACACCTAACTATCATAACTTAAATACAAAAGCTACAGCATTGATTTACTGAGCTGTAATTTATAGGACAGTAGCCTGACAGACAAATGGTTACAGCAATGTACAGCAAATACATTCTTGAAGGATTGTGGACCCCTTGGGGATGGAAATACAGCATCAATGGCAGACCAGCCTCGCAGTCTTGCTAACTTGTGTCGGGTGAATAATTCAACTCTAAAAAAAAATGATAAATGTACATGGATGAAGCATCTTAGGGCTCTGAATAAGTCTGGCTGTGGTGTCAGTCAGAAAACATGTATGGTAGGTGATTTGGTCAAGGAGAGGAATCCAGATGGTGTTGTCCTGATAGAGACAAAAGTGAAAGGACACTGTGTGCACGAATGTAACGGGAAGGGCAAAGGGTGACTGTGTCTAGGGTAATCAGAAGGTGTAGTGCATATGCACTTATTTGAGAATAGCTTGGATAACACTGCCCATAACAGGAGGAAGAGTCGTGGTAGTGAGCTTTCATGGGTCAGGTTTGAAGATATTCTTCTGGGAGAGTGTGTTTGAATCTACAACTTGCTGCGTTTGGAAAACATGAATGGTTGCCTGTCCAGGGTGATTTACACGAAAAGGCAAATGACAGAGAATCAGATGGTGTTGTCACCAGACATGGGGTTTCTGGAGTCAATAAGAAAGGAGAGTCTTGTATGAATGTGCTTGCAAAAGGGGCTTGATTCCTGGGAATGCACTTGGGAAAGGAAAATGGCAAGGAAACACCATCCACATTAGGTTCAGAGTAGATGGAAAGCAACCTGATGGACATAAGGGTGAAAAGAGTAAGCTGGAGGTATTTCTGATCATCATTTGGCTGAAGCAAAAATTAAGATGAACCAGAAGTGCAAGTTAAGATGGGGTGAAAACACATTTTACAGGGTAACCAAAACAAGGAGTTTAATAAGGTGTATAAGTAAGGAGAGCATATAGTGACAATGCACAGCAAATGGGCCACAGTTAAAGATATAGAGTTGAAAAGTATATAAATACTGAGCAAATTCTAGGACGGGGTTATGGAATCATCAGGAAGTACTTGTGGTCTTAGAGAATGGAAAAGGGGAGTAAAATGAGTGATTCTTTGAGCTATAACTGTAAAACAGAAGGGAGGACTGTGTTCAAGAGTACAAGAGGATGGATAAGATGGTCAAACTAAAGGTGCAAAAAGTAAAATACATAATCAAAAAGGCGTTAGAGGATGAAAATTGACTTCAAGGAGAAACAGAAGTTAATCTACAAGGTTGATGAGCAAATATAGCTCTCAGAATGAATCAGGTTAATGGATAGATGCTATCTGATGGGAATGCAGTCCCTGGATGAGGAATGTGGGTATTTTGAGGATTTGATGACTGGGAAAGAAAAAGAGAGAGGTGGAGCTGAATAACAAGAGTGTGGAAAGGGTTCAGTTAAACTTGAGAATGCTTGTTTAGTTACTGTTGAGGAGGTGAAAAGAGTCAACATAACTTTGCTCAGTGTACTAGGGGGGAGGTGTATGATAATCTTCATTGGGAAGGCAAGTCAGATATATGAAAAGGTAACAGATGGTTTGATAAGGTAAGAACAGAGTGGGTTTAGGCAAGGAAGAGTGAGTGAATAAAAAAAATCTGTAATGAAACAGCATGTGAAGAAGCTTGAACATAAAAAATGCTCTACATGGCATAGATGCACCTAGAGAAATCTTATGACAGAACTCAAGAGATGCAATGTGCAAGGTGTTGAGGATATAAATTCAAGAGAGCAATAAAATTTATATGACGGATGTGTGAGGTTTTAGGGAAGAGAGTGACTGGTTTGGAGTAAAAATTGGCAGAAGACGGACGTGTGTTATATTTCCATGGCTGTTTAATATCTCTATGGATGAAGTCACATGAGAAGTTAGAGAAAAGGCATTAGATGTAGGTTCCAAGTCTGGTATAAGAGAATCTGTAGAGATCAGCTAGTGTTTCAAAGAGCATAAAGTTAAGGAGTGGATCTGGACAAGAGTAAGGTTATGAAGGTAAGGGGGAATAATGAAGATGGAACAGAGAACTGGTAAAAATAAAGACATGAAAAGATGACAAATGTGGAGAAACACAGAGGGAGTGACAACTCTCTGTGTAGGTGGAAGGAAGCCACTCAGTCCTTTTAGATGGTTCAGTCATGTGGAAAGAATGGGTGATGATAAATTTGTGACAAGCAGAGGGAATGAACGAGTTACGCCAACGAAGCGACCTCAAAACCCAGGAAGCAAGTGGGTGCCTGCAAGAAGAGGCGAGTGCTGCAGTATGTGTGGGAGGTACGACACACCACTGATGAGCCTTCTGTGCAGGTGTATGGAGAAGTTGGTGATGTGGACGTTTTTTCACACAGATGATTCAGCCGGGACTCAGTAGTTGAGGTGTCAATGTGGCAGTCAGTGATCACTGCCCTATCTGTTCTGAGAAGCCTCCACCTGTCAGATTAACAGCTTCAGGTCCAAAGATTTTTTTCAGGGGTGGCCAAAAGATGTTTCCTAGCCCCTAACCCCCCTATACCCCAAAACCCCACCCCCAAAATCGATCTCGGGGTCTCCTGCAGGTGTGGCAAGGTTGATAATTACTGGATCAGTTGTCGGAACCCCTAACTCAGAGAGAGAGAGAGAGAGAGAGAGAGAGAGAGAGAGAGAGAGAGAGAGAGAGAGAATTATATAATATTTTTCCCCAAAAGACCGGCTGTTTCAGCACAGATCGTGCGTGTGTGAGAGTTATGAAGTCCGCAAGAAAAACAGGTGTTTCGACGGCCGTCCTTTAAAAGGTAACTGCGAGAGGAACACATGCTCTCAAACACCTGGGATTCCTCTCACGCAGGTGTCGTCAGCATGGACTAGATGCGACAGCAATCCTCCTCTAAACATCACCCACCATCATCATTTTGTTACTAAAGTTTATATCATGTTGTCACTCTCTTTTGCGTCATTGTGTAAAATCTCCACTGGAATTGCTCTCGTCACTTATCTCCGAGACTTTTATGACTTAATTCTACCTTTCACGACATGATTTTTTTTTTTTTTTTTTTTGCAATATACACTTTTCGGGTAGTTTTGGAAACCACAGTTTATTGGCTCTGTAATCAGTAACCTTGTTTTAGGATATTTTTTCCTCTTTACATTAAGTTTTCATAAACATCTCCAATACTTTTAAATCTCAAAATTCAGTTTTTCTTGTAACTTTTTGGTAGACTTTGTAACCAACTGCACACCTTAGAAAGTTCTGTAACAATTTTGGTGATTTTGCAAACTAAATTATTACTCAATGGTTATTTTATAACCTCTTCTTTGGCGATTTTAGGCAACGTCCGTAATTAGCCCCGGCGCCAGGTAAACAAAAAGTCAATGAGAGAGAGAGAGAGAGAGAGATTGTTCACTGGGTTTTTACAATCTCTTCTTTGGCGATTTTAGGCAACGTCCGTAATTAGCCCCGGCGCCAGGTAAACAAAAAGTCAATGAATGGGAGAGAGAGAGAGAGAGAGAGATTGTTCACTGGTTTTTTACAATCTCTTCTTTGGCGATTTTAGGCAACGTCCGTAATTAGCCCCGGCGCCAGATAAACAAAAATTCAATGAGAGAGAGAGAGAGAGAGAGAGAGAGAATGGTGTTAAACGTAACTGATAGTTGGCTATATAACCCCGTAGAGTTTATCGATCGAATTTAAGCGATATTTTTGGACGCACATCACCGCACAAAAAGTATCTACAGAGAGAGAGAGAGAGAGAGAGAGAGAGAGAGAGAGAGAGAGAGAGAGAGAGACTACCCATAAACACTGCCAATCTGACAAACTGAAACTACAGCTACCGTCTTCCCTCCCGCTTCCCCCAAAATAAAAAAAATACATCTTAGATCCGTATCTGGTTCCGGATTCATCTCAAAACCTAACGAACTACTCGTTGGTATATGGCCCACCCCTCCCCAAAATTCCGCTGAAATCCGTCCGTACATTTTTGAGATATCATCGAACAACACTGAAGAAATAAATACGAAAAAACCTATTTAAAGAAAAATGCCTTACTAGTAACCAACAGTAATCACTGGTAACTACCTGTGTATATGTACTACCTCCTCCTCCTCCTCCTCTCTCTCTCTCTCTCTCTCTCTCTCTCTCTCTCTCTCTCTCTCTCTCTCTCTCTCTCTCTCTCAACTGATAAAAAAAGATTTCATTAGTCTTTGTCCACTCATCTCATTCTTTCTTTCAGGTTTTATCTACGATATTCAATTTCAAGCTCAACTGGTTGCACGTATTTAGGAGTGGCTGCCATTTCCTAATAACTTCTCTCTTTAATTACAGGAAATAACTGAGGAACTGAATGTAACTGGTAATCTTGTATCTTCTGTAAAGGAAGGATACGCCGTATAGGGCATACATCCACCTATGCCTCTACAGGAATACTCATAGAGCATACATCCACTTATGCCTCTACAAGAATACTCATGGGTCATACATCCACTTATGCCTCTACAGAAATACTCATAGGGCATACATCCACTTATGCCTCTACAGAAATACTCATACGGCATACATCCACTTATGCCTCTACAGGAATACTCATAGGTCATACATCCACTTATGCCTCTACAGGAATACTCATAGGGCATACATCCACATATGCCTCTACAGGAATACTCATAGGTCATACATCCACTTATGCCTCTACAGGAATACTCATAGGTCATACATCCACTTATGCCTCTACAGGAATACTCATAGGTCATACATCCACTTATGCCTCTACAGGAATACTCATAGGTCATACATCCACTTATGCCTCTACAGGAATACTCATAGGTCATACATCCACTTATGCCTCTACAGGAATACTCATAGGTCATACATTCACTTATGCCTCTACAGGAATACTCATAGGTCATACATCCACTTATGCCTCTACAGGAATACTCATAGGTCATACATCCACTTATGCCTCTACAGGAATACTCATAGGTCATACATCCACTTATGCCTCTACAGGAATACTCATAGGTCATACATCCACTTATGCCTCTACAGGAATACTCATAGGTCATACATCCACTTATGCCTCTACAGGAATACTCATAGGTCATACATCCACTTATGCCTCTACAGGAATACTCATAGGTCATACATCCACTTATGCCTCTACAGGAATACTCATAGGGCATACATCCACTTACGCCTCTACAGAAAAACTCATAGGGCATATATCTACTTATGCCTCTACAGAAATACTCATAGGGCATACATCCACTTATGCCTCTACAGAAATACTCATAGGGCATACATCCACTTACGCCTCTACAGAAAAACTCATAGGGCATATATCTACTTATGCCTCTACAGAAATACTCATAGGGCATACATCCACTTACGCCTCTATAGAAATACTCATAGGGCATACATCCACTTACGCCTCTACAGAAATACTCATAGGGCATACATCCACTTATGCCTTTACAGAAATACTCATAGGGCATACATCCACTTATGCCTTTACAGAAATACTCATAGGGCATACATCCACTTATGCTTTTACAGAAATACTCATAGGGCATACATCCAATTATGCCTCTGCAGAAATACTCATAGGGCATACATCCACTTAAGCCCATACAAGAATACTTAGCATAGGGCATATATCCATCTATGCTTCTACAAGAATACTCATTATAGGGCATACATCTACCTATGCCTCTACAAGAATACTCAGCGTAGAGTATACATCCACCTATGCCTCTGCAAGAATAATCATAGGGCATACATCCACTTATGCCTATACAAGAATACTCGGCATAGGGCATACACCAACCTATGCTTCTGCACAAATACTCATAGGGCATACATCCACCTATGCCTAAACTATTATTATTATTATTATTATTATTATTATTATTATTATTATTATTATTATTATTATTATTATTGCTGGGCCTTGAACCAGCCTGACTACCTCATCTCTTGAAAAAGGGTCACAGTTAGGACCTGAAAGTGCTCGAGATCAAAGTAATATGTAAATATTTACCAGTAAACAAGTTATACACAAGAATCTTGTGGGTTTCTCTTTCCATCTTCAGAAGAAAACTGAAAGAAGTTTTTGTTTGGTTCATTATTATTATTATTATTATTATTATTATTATTATTATTATTATTATTATTATTCAGATGAATCCTACTCAAATGGAACAAGCCCACCAAAGGGGCCACTGACTTGAAATATTAGTCCTCATTTGAAAGAAGTAACCAAGTTATAATTAATACAGAAAGAGATCAGTTACTAGAAAAAATAAATTAAATGTGTGATTTTACAATTTTTTTGTTTTGTTTTTTGTTAGATATCGTCAAAACAGTAGAACGGAATTTGAAGAAACCTGGCAGATATATTCATCAGATAGCTTGATCGATTTGGTTAACTTTGATTAAGAATCACGTTGATTTTAATAACAATGGAACGTAACACATAAAGATACCTACAAAGTACCATCTAATTCTGTTGTTTCAGAGATAGAGAGAGTATAACCTAATTGCAACTTCGTAGATGGAGATTATAAAAAAAAAACATAATTATAAACAAACAAAACAGGCGATTTTGAAACACCCGGAGACAGGTGTTTTCCCTGTAATCAGTGATACACTTCAGCTCTCTCTCTCTCTCTCTCTCTCTCTCTCTCTCTCTCTCTCTCTCTCTCTCTCTCTCTCTCTCTCTCTCGTGGTACTCGATAAGTGCATTCTCTGAAATCAAACGCCATTGTTGACCTAAGCTGTGAATTGTGTACCTAGTTGTTAGTCAACTGTTCTGGGTCGCAGGTAAGCCGAAGTGAGAGAGAGAAAGAGAGAAAATTGGACCCCTCACCCCACTGGACGTAATCTCTCTCTCTCTCTCTCTCTCTCTCTCTCTCTCTCTCTCTCTCTCTCTCTCTCTTAGCCAGCAGGCCTATTGTAGGAGGCATTCAATGAAAACCATTTTGTGGTTTTATGGTCACTGGGAGAGGTTCAACTAGTGATTAGCCTGTCTCTCTTTCTCCCATTGACATTCAAGCTTTTTAATTGGTTGGTTTATGTAAATCAAGATTTTTTAAATACTTTTTTTGTTAGTTTGTTATACTTGTTGGATTGTGTAAATCAAGTTCTTTATGATATTTGTATTTTTTTTTTTATTTGTTGATTTATGTAAATAAAGTTTTCAATTACTTTTCTTGTTAATTTCTTATATTTGTTGGTTTATGTAAATCAACTTTACCAGTTTTTTGTTATTAAATATATCACGTACATTTATATATATATATATATATATATATATATATATATATATATATATATATATATATATATATATATTATAATATACACAATTCATTCAACTTTCTCAGTACATATTAATGGATGGGGCTGCTACCCCACCCACCTTTTCCTTGACCCAAGATGACGCTGGTAATACTTGCAGCTGGGTGGACTGGTGGGCGGTAGACTGAGAAAGACCCACAGACCTAACAACCATACAAACATGGGCAAGCACTGCACCAATTACCAACAGTCTTACGGCTTTCAGCTGCGACCCACCGCAGTCAACAACATGCCAGGTACTATAATTCACTGCTTAGATCAACAGCGTTGCACAATTTACCTCGAATGGTTTCCCATCATTGGAATCGAACTCAGGGCTGTCACTGGCGAGGTAACGCTGTGTTCCACTTGACCACGTAACACTTTCTCCCACCCCAGCTCTCTCTCTCTCTCTCTCTCTCTCTCTCTCTCTCTCTCTCTCTCTCTCTCTCTCATGCAATTAAACATAACAGGACCTCGCCGAGGTAGCACTTATCATAACGAGGTAAAAATATATATGAACACACCACCTCTCTCTCTCTCTCTCTCTCTCTCTCTCTCTCTCTCTCTCTCTCTCTCTCTCTCTCTGTTATATGCATACACATTTATGTATATGTATATTTGTATACACACACACGCACATATTTGCCACGAGGCCCACCGCAATGCCGACGAAGATGACCACACATTTTGTCACGCCAATTCATATATACCTCCATTACCAGCACAACCAACCGTCTATCGTCTATGTCCACTATTCACCCGATCACTGGAACGAGAAAAAACTAAAAAAAAAATAAATAAAAATAAAAATAAAAATAAAAAATTTCAAACGTACGCCTAAATACTTAACAGCATCGTCACTGCTGCGGGAACTGCTAAATGAACAGCAACTGCTAGAGACCACAGGACTGACCAGTGAGGTAGCCCCCCCTAGCCCCCTCAGGGAAGGGGGAGAGGTAATGAGGGGGGATATCCCCCCAAACCCCCCCCCTAATATACTCGTGCATACGTTGCCGTGTTATGACGTGCTAACACCTGGTTTGGTACAGATGTCCGGTGAAGAGGTAGGAGTGTGTGTGTGTGTGTGGTGCAGAGAGAGAGAGAGAGAGAGAGAGAGAGAGAGAGAGAGAGAGAGAGAGAGAGAGAGAGAGAGAGATAAGGTTCGTGTTCATGTCAGCATGCACTTTTACCGATTACACTTTTAGTCTTATTCCTCATTATTGTCTTATAGTTTTTTAACATTACTTTTACTTTCATTATTTAACTTTTTATATACTTTTATTTTCAAGGTTGTGGCCCGCTGCAGTCGACTAGCTACCAGGTAAAACATTCACTGTTAGGGCTAAATAAAAGCAACAAGATCCAAAGATCAAAACGAAAGCAGAAAATGTCAAGAAAAATGAAACAAAATTAGGCTGAGCAAAAAACAAGAAAATTTGCGTCGAAGTTTCCTCAACGCTATCGAGTTTTCTGTACATCGTATACTCAAGGCCACCGAAAACAGACCTACCTTTCGGTGGTGTCGGTATAATGCTGTATGAGCCGCGGCCCATGAAACTTTAACCACCGCCGGTGGTGGCCTGGGCTATATTGTTGCCAGAGGCACAATTATGGCTAACTTTAAATTTTAAATAAAATAAAAGCTACTGAGGCTAGAGGGCTGCAATTTGGTATGTCTGACGACTGAGGGGTGGATGATCAACATATCAATTTGCAGCCCTCTAGCCTCAGTAGTTTTCAAGATCTGAGGGCGGACAGAAAAATTGTGGACAGAAAAAGTGTGGACAGACAGACAAAGCCGGCACAATAGTTTTCTTTTCCGAAAACTAAAAGTAAAGAGTAAAACGAAATAAAACAAAAGAAGATAGGATTAAAAGCATAAAGATCAAATAAACCCGGCCCCTAACCAAAAGACCCTAGGTAAACCAAAATCAAGGGTCATCACAAATGTAAGGTCAGCCAAAAACACTGTGAAAACAAGTCTATCGATAACCAAAAACAAGGTCAAAACTCTAATATAAAATAAAAGAAAGTCAAAACACATTTAAGGTCAACCTAGAAAGGGTCAAAACAAATCTGAGGTCAACCTAAAAAAACGTAAAAAAAAAAACTAGGGTCAACCTAAAAAAGGTTAAAACCACTCTGAGTAAACCTCAAAAAACGTCAAAACAACTCTAAGGTCGAGCTAAAAAAAGGTCAAAACAACTCTAAGGTAACAAAAAAAGGTCAAAACAACACTGAGGTAAACAAAAAACAAGGTCAAGCCAAATCTTCCTTCAACCAAAAACAAGATCAAAACAAATCTAAGGTCAACCAAAACAATATCAAAACAAAATAAGTCAGCCAGAAAAACAATGTCAATACATATCTCAGGTCAAACAAAAACAAGGCCAAAACGACTCTACAATAAGGTCTAACAACACAGGGTCAAAACAACTCTGCAGTAAGGTCAACCAAAAGTAAGGTCAAAGCAACTCTACGGGTAACTAAAAGAAGGTCAAACTGACTCAAAGGTCAACCAAACAAGGTCAAAATAACTCTGTCAATCAAAGCAGGTCAAAACAAACAGGTCAACTAAAATAAGGTCAAAACAACTCTAAGGTCAACTAAAATGAAAGTCAAGACAAATCTTAGTTCAACCAAAAACAGGGTCAAAACAAACCTAAGCTCAACCAAAACAAGGTCAATACAAATCTTAGGTGAAACACAAACAAGGTCAAAAGATAAAGGTCAGTCTAAAAACGACGTGGAGGAAACAAGTGTACAGTAAGCCATAAAAAAAGTTCAAAGCACAAGCAAAAAAGCCCAGCAAATGAATCATACTCAAATCATAAGAGAGAGAGAGAGAGAGAGAGAGAGAGAGAGAGAGAGAGAGAGAGAGAGAGAGAGAGAGAGAGAGAGAGCATTCAAAAATGCATTCACACATAAGCGGTAATCCCCTGTCTTCGAGTGCCTAAAATGACCCCCTACCCCCAGGCCGTAAACCCGCCCCCCCCCCCTAAAAAAACAGAACCCCTGCTTTCAAGAACGTAACAGTGAAATGTCACTCACACTACCTCTCCTTTCAATTACCCAAAGAGGTCGCCCAGAGCCTCGGCGAATTAAGCGCGACAAAGCGACCCCTTCTCCGACGAATGCAAGCATGAAAAATGTACGGCGCCGCGGAAGCGGACTTCAGGCGCTACTCAAACCCGGGTTTTTTCCCATTAATTTTGGAAACGAAGGGTCGACCTGCCGAGCATACGCGACGCTCATTAAAAAAAGTCTACGGATCCTGCACATATGATTACAGATACGCGTGCGTGTGTGTCTCTCTCTCTCTCTCTCTCTCTCTCTCTCTCTCTCTCTCTCTCTCTCTCTCTCTCTCTCTCTCTCTCGTTTATAACCTGGGGTTAATGATAAAGCAGCGAGATGCGTATCCACCAGGTGACTATAATATTGGAAGGATTGTTAAACAATCAACAGAGTTGCGTATGCTCGCTCTCTCTCTCTCTCTCTCTCTCTCTCTCTCTCTCTCTCTCTGTACGTATGTGTGTGTGTATATGTATGTATATATATATATATATACATATACTGTATATATATATATATATATATATATATATATATATATATATATATATATATATATATATATATATATATATATATATATATATATATATATATATATATAATTATCAATCACAATACACTTAACTAATACCAACAGTTATAACTAAAAAAAAACTCACTTAAATGCATTGACACACATTATACACCTATCTGTGTCATCAACGCAAGCCCACATAAAAAAAAGAAAAGATTACTGAACTTTGCAATAAACCTTAGCGGCCTGGTTAATGCGGCAATGGGCGTTGGTGAGGCCCGAAAGCCTATGAAATATGGAAACAGCATACGCAACCACCGGATGAATTCGTGCGTAAATTTCATACGGAAAAAATTCACGCAAAAGGCGATACACATTTTCAAATAATCCCAGAATTTGAA
The DNA here is from genome assembly GCF_040412425.1 of Macrobrachium rosenbergii. Taxonomy (NCBI): domain Eukaryota; kingdom Metazoa; phylum Arthropoda; class Malacostraca; order Decapoda; family Palaemonidae; genus Macrobrachium; species Macrobrachium rosenbergii. The sequence continues at coordinate 3,188,171 of NC_089774.1, read as the reverse complement.
GCCGTCAGCTATATGCTAATTATATCTTTGTCTAACAATATTATTTTAATACGTAAATTGGCTAACACATAATCATATTTTTATATCAAATTTAACAAGCAGTTATTGCTCAAAATAAAACGGTAACACCCAAACTTAAGCGTAAATCATTGCAAAACCCAAAAATTAAGAAACATCACACACAAAGGCATACGCAAATTTATGCGTAAATGAATGCACAAATAAATTAATGCGCAGTCACACACAAAAAGTCATACGCAAATTTATGCTTAAATTGACGCATAAAAAAAAATACGCAACGTCACGCAAAGAGAAATATGCAAATTGGTGTGTAAATAAATGTAAAAAACATGATCATTAATTTAACACACCAATAAAATATAAAACAATCAATACGTAAATAAAACGCAAAGATAGCCTCAGACCACGTGGCATCACGCTGCTATCAAGTTTTACGCACAAACACCTGCGCGAAGCCAAATTAAAGTTTGCGTAGAGCATTTTGTGAGAAAAAAAAAAAGATACGCAAATCACACTTGTTAGTCAGATGACCAGATTCCACGAATCTGAGATGACAACGGTAATTTCTCTCTCATTTCTATCTAAACCCCTAAGCAATATCTTCCGTACCTACTTGTTATGCCACTGTTGTGGGTCATGAAGCCGAAAAGGGAGTCAAAATATACGCCAATCTTACAACTGACAACAAGACGGCCTCGACGAGGTAATCCTTACTCCAACGGCGTGGAATCGTCCAACGCAAAAATCTTCGCTCTCTTATGCAATGCAAGCAATTGAGAGAGGCCCTGCTTATGTCATTATCCCGAAGTCCCTCTTCCACAGGCGTTATCACCTCTCTCTCTCTCTCTCTCTCTCTCTCTCTCTCTCTCTCTCTCTCACGTAGTTTCTTCTACGTACCAGCTAGCAAGGGTCCTGGCAGTAGCGCGAATTCACGTCTAAAATATAAGCATTAGCGCAGTGACTGCCTTCTAATTTTCTCCCACGTGCATATTATAGAAATACGCTCACCTGGGCCACAAAAAGATTTCGTGCATTCGCTTTGGGTAGGGAAGGGGAGGGGAGGGGGAGGGAGGAATGAAGAAGTATGAGAGAGAGAGAGAGAGAGAGAGAGAGAGAGAGAGAGAGAGAGAGAGAGAGAGAGAGAGAGAGGAGCCTTCTGACGCAAAAGATCTTGGAAAAATATTAGGTGTTAGTAGGTGGTATTAAGGGGTAGGGGGTAAAATGATATCAAAGAAGAGAAGGGATTGGTGGAGGGTTGAGGTGGTATGAGGGAGAGGGGTAAAAAAAAAAGGGGGGGAGGGTGTAGGAGGAAGCAGAAGGCCGTCTTTATGCGCATGCAAGATCTTGGAAAACTAGGAGGTGGGTAGTGGGAGGTAGTGGGAGGTGGTCTGAGGGGGAGGGGATGATGAAACCCGACTGAGGGAGAGGAGGAGGAGGAGGAGGAGGAGGAGGAGGAGGAGGAGGAGGTAGGAAGGTCAGGAGATATTAAGGATGATGAAGGAGAAGCGAGCGAAGGCCAAAATATTTGACGCAAGCAAGACCTTGAAACATGATAACCCACGGCTTTCAATGATTTGTTTACGTGTCCTGGCGTTGCTCCCGCAACGCCAGGTTCACTGACACCAACTAAGGGAGGTGGTGGAAGGGTAGAGGAAGGGTAGGGGAGTGGAGGAGAGGGGGAGAGATACCGTGAATTCCACGAATGCAAGCCGATCATTGCATGCGAGACTGTGCATACACTTCTGGGGACACGATATGGAGCGAGGTCGGTCACTCGGTCCTTCTGGAAAATTATGATGAAGAAATTCAGTCACCTCTGCTTTCTGGGAATCTCATTCAACAAGCGTCCTCCGTGACCTGTTTCTCTCTCTCTCTCTCTCTCTCTCTCTCTCTCTCTCTCTCTCTCTCTCTCTCATGCAGAGAGAGTGAGGTCACTGAACACGGAAACAAATCTAACATATCAATTACGGAACAAACCCGTAAGTCCCACCGACTTGAAATTCAAGCTTCCAAAGAATATGGTGTTCATTTGAAAGTAACAGAAGGTACAGTGACAGGAAACACAGAAAGAGATCGGTTTTCAGAAAAGAAAGATAAATTAACATGTTAATAATTAAATACATAAAAAGGAGACTGTTCCACAGTCCAACGGTGTGAGGAATAAAGGACTTCTGCAACTGAGAAGTTTGACAGAGAGGCACATTTATTCCATATTGGTGTTGCCGTTCAGCTAATCTGTTTGCTCTCGGCAGATAAAGGGGATCAGGGATCAATTGTGAATGTAAAATATCCCTGTTAAAATACAACTCACGAAAAATTGACAAACAAGAGACCATCAGTCGATGTTCCAAGTCATGACTGCTACCATTATGAAGCAGAAACCTACCACATCGAACCAGTCTATTTAAAGAGAAGATAAATCTCTGGCAGAAGCAGACATCCCCCACAGAACAGTGTTCTAGAAAAGGAAGAACAAATGACCTGCAACAAATTGCACTGATTTTGTCACTTTTATAAATATTTAAGACCTTGCGTTTTCGGCTAAGGATTCGCGCTTACACAGGATGCCTCTCAGGCCTCAATGTGACCAACTGCCATTCACACCGGGCTCCTACTAAGAGCTGTTACACAGTGATTTTTGGGATGAAGTTGCTAGCCCCATACCCGATAAAAAGATTGCTTTCATGTGAAATGAATTCCCGCCATATGTTGCTTTGACGTTGTAAGAACAAATTCGCTTCGAGAAATGACGGTAAAGTAAGTAGTACGCAGCCCATGAGCGATGCTCGATGGAGCCACTGATTCACTCATAAATTGGGCAATTATTTACACTTTCTTTAATTATAAAGCAGCGGCCGTAGGGAGGAACAACTTTTGATATATCTAAACTTAAAAAAGTAAAAAAAAAAAAAAAAAATGGAAAGAACCAAAATACGGAGCAAGGATCTGACAACGGGAAAACATAAGCACCGAGCGAATTCCAAAGCCGTAGGTGAAAATTTAAGAATTTGCTTGATCCAATATCATCTACGTTATGGGAACCTAAAAATAAAATAAAAATGTCGACGAATTCTGAGAATTTAGCGGTACTACACTGCGGCAAAATACAAGAATTTCATGACAGCATACACCGATCATTTCCCGGAATTTAATACACACAGATGTCAATCAATTCTGGGAATATGAAAACACATTCGTTACTTTCGTCGACTTTGCGGCTCTTGTGCTGAATTCAGAGAATTCACGCCGCCATTTTGAGAGAGAGAGAGAGAGAGAGAGAGAGAGAGAGAGAGAATATCGACCAAAGCGAGGTCGGATTAAACTGTGATGATATTTTGACTCGAAGGAATTAAAACTACAAAGAAAATGACGATAAACAAAAACAAAATAAAATAAAAGTGCAAAACTAAGATCAGGAAAAGATATTATTATAAAACAAAAATAAAATAAATGAAAATTTTCTAAGACCAAGACAAATCACCTATTGATTTCCATAAAAAAAAAATAGGTGGGTGACATTTCGAGATAAAATGGCTGTATGGCTGTAACATGTTGGTTAAGGTCAGTACTTGGATGGGTGAGGACCTAAAAAAATTATAAAAAAAATAGTACCTTCTTGGGCCAAGCGATATATACATACTCGTATATATACATAAACATTATCCATACATGCATTCTCTCACGTGACTAGGGGGGGGGGGGAACGCTTGGGCAAAGAAGATACTATTTTTTTTATAATTTCTTTTTAGGTCCTCACCCGTCCAGATACTGACCTTAACCAACATCACCACAGGTGAAAAAATAAGACTGGGTGTAGATCCTGAGATATGCTGCGGCCTGCTTGCGCCAACTACTTCTGTTTTTTTATATATATATATATATATATATATATATATATATATATATATATATATATATATATAATAACACGATAACAGTTATATCTCCTAACAATTTGACAGACTGATAAACTAGCGCAGACTGAGCTAATATTGGCAAAAAGTCAGGCCGAACCAAACCTGTCGCTCTAGCGACAGTTGGCGACTTGGCGTTGCCCTCAGGCGAGCAGTACCCCAAAATCCTGGGCATCGTAAAACGTAGGCAACATGCCCGCCGTGGGTAATGCCCTGTGATGATACAATATCTACACCAAATGGGGATGTAGAGGAATAGAAAAAAATATAAATAAGGTAACTGATGCTTATTTTTGGGAGGGGTGGTGGTGAGATGTATAATTATGTTTCTCCATGGCAGTCATTTTCAAAACAGGTGCATGCTTTTATCCCGGAGGGAGCATGTTCGCGCGACAGCAAATCATAGTGGTTAGGAAACTGCATAATTTTGCACGGCGGGGGGGGGTGGCGTTTGAAATTGGCCAAATATGAAGACATCAGAGATAAAAAGGTCTCTTTGTTATGAGAGTTTGAAATGTCAGGCTAAAACGTTTCCGCTATCAGAGTGGATTCGAAAAATGAGTTTATCTAAATGTAAAAATTTTAATTTCTAAGCAAGGCTTTATATGTTCTTCTTATTCATTTAGATAACAAGAGTCAGCCCCTATAACTATGTTATTCTAGTACTGACAAATTTACATTTACATTCAATGATTCAAAAATTTCTATTTTCATAAACAATTTTTAAAACTATTCTCTTTATTTCATAAACAATTCCAAAGCATTTCTGATTCTCTTCACTGCCTAAACAATTCCAAAACATCTTAGATTCTCTTCACTGCCTAAACAATTCCAAAACATCTTAAGATTCTCTTCATTGCCTAAACAGTTCCAAAACATCTTAGATTCTCTTCACTGCCTAAACAATTCTTAAAACATTTTAGGTTATCTTCATTATCCAAAAACCTTCTAAACATTTTCAATTCTCCTCATTACCTTCAAAAGCATTAGGTTAAAAACCGCTATGTATTTCTGAAGCTTGAGACAAAACTTGATCTTGCAGTGCAAGCGGCAATGGGTCGTAATGTCCAACAAAAGCCAAAAAATTTAATGCTTCCAGCATCACAAGACGCTTGAATTGAATGAAAGCATCAATTTTCTATTATATCGCCTTTCTCTCGAAGTTTAACTCTCAAACTCTATTATTATTATTATTATTATTATTATTATTATTATTATTATTATTACAAATCTCAAAGTTCCCTTTGCATAACAGACGTGTATGGGAAAATAAGACAAATACAAAAGAACAACAAATTAATAGAAAGAAATCAGCTAACAGTAATATAAATGCACCACAAATTAATAGAAAGAAATCAACAAACAGAAATATATATGCAAACATAACACTGATAAAGGATTAGATAAAAGCAAGGCAGTGAGGCTTTTAAGTAATCTTGGAGTTATTATTATTTTTTTTGTTTTGTTTTTGAGACCCAGGACCAGAGACCTGGTCAGAGAACTGGTCAAGAGCGAAGTCTGGAGAACTTGTAACAAGAATAAGTCCAGAGAACTGATCAACAACAGTGTCCAGAGAACTAGTCAAGGGCGCAGTCCAGTGAGCTTTTCAAGAACAAAGTCCAGAGAACTGGTCAAGAACAAAGTCCAGAGAACTGGTCAAGAACAAAGTCCAGAGAACTGGTCAAAAACAAGGTTCAGAGAACTGGTCAAAAACAAGGGCCAGAAATGGTAAAAAACAAGGTTCAGAGAACTGGTCAAAAACAAGGGCCAGAAATGGTAAAAAACAAGGTTCAGAGAACTGGTCAAAAACAAGGGCCAGAAATGGTCAAAAACAAGGTTCAGAGAACTGGTCAAAAACAAGGGCCAGAAATGGTAAAAAACAAGGTTCAGAGAACTGGTCAAAAACAAGGGCCAGAAATGGTCAAAAACAAGGTTCAGAGAACTGGTCAAAAACAAAGGCCAAAGACCTGGCCAAGAACAGGATCCAGAAAACTGGTTGAGAATAAGGTTCAGAGAACTGGTCAAGAACAAACTACAGAAAACTGGTCAAAATCAAGGTACAGAGAACCGGCAAAGAACAAACTCCACTGAACTAGCAGAGATAAAGGTTCAGAAAATTGGACAAGAACAGAAGTCCAGAGCCTGGCTGAGATTAAGAGTCAGAAAATTGGTCAAGAGCAAAAGTCTAGAAAACTGGTCAACTGATCATAAGACTGAGGTTCAGAGAACTGGTCAAGAACATGATCCACAGGGCTTGTCAAGTCCTAATTTATAATTCGGAAAGGGTCAGGGGAAAAAATCCTTCCAGCTTAAAGCATCGATTTGTCCAATCAGCCCGAAATAATAACAACTTTTACTAATCAGGTAATTGGTTTCATTCCTGGGGGGGGGGGTAGAAGATTACATAACCAGGAGCCCACCGCCCCTATATTCAGTCATTAACTGTAATGGCTATTGGAAGGTAAGATGTTTGGTTTGAGTTTCGAACTTGAGCCAGAGAGAGAGAGAGAGAGAGAGAGAGAGAGAGAGAGAGAGAGAGAGAGAGAGAGAGAGAGACTGTTATCAGATTATATATTTTGACACATCTGCTTGCTCTCTCTCTCTCTCTCTCTCTCTCTCTCTCTCTCTCTCTCTCTCTCTCTCTCTCTATCAAATGGTTTCAGATTATATATTTTGACACAACTGCTTGCTATCTCTCTCTCTCTCTCTCTCCCCGCCCTAGCTGAGACCCACAACAGTCCACTAACAGCTACATAAACAATTCTTAACTTATCCAAACTAGACACCCCTTACCCTCAATAGTTTCAGGAACCGACGCAAGTGATTCAGCCTGCGAGCCAAAAATTACACCTCAGATCTCTGTACGCCCATTCCCCCTTCCCAATACCCAACAACATACCCTTATTTTTTTTCACTCTGCCCAAGGCGGTTGGGTATCCAGGTAGCATGCCCCGGTGACGTCAATCAACGTTGCTTTTGATGCGAGGTTTCTCTAACTTTTTTTTTTATTTTAAATTGCTTGAGTTTTATCTTTTATTTTTCTTTTATTTTTCGAGGCTCTCGTCTTCCGAGGTCCGTCTTTATTCCTTTTATTTACTCTAACTTTTTACATTATCTTTTTATTATTATTATTTTTTTTTTTTTTTTTTTGGTTCCTTCGCCCCATCTGTTATATAACTTTCCGTTTTTTTCTCTCTCTATTTTCATCTTCCGGTCTCTATCCCTTTTTTTTTTCCCATCCCGTTTTTATTAGTCTTTTCCTTCCCTCTTCTACCGTTTACCTTATTTTTTTACCCGTTTATACCTTGTACCTTTCGTTTTATATTTCCCCACACTTCCCTTCCTCGCCTAATTGTTACCACATGTCTTACCTGTTTCCCCTTTTTATAAGTCTCCATTTTTCTGCATTTAAATTTTTGTATAGCTTTACTGCGTTTTTATTTCCAAGCATATTCAAATTACGGTTCTCAATGCTTATTTCCCTCCCTTCTAGTAACAAATTCAACTTGTATGCTAATATTTTGCTTACGTCTTTATTTACTTATTAAGTTGCTCGTTTATCTGTTTTTTCTAATGACTGATTTCTTTCTGCATTGCTCAATACCCTCTGTTAATTCTTTCGAATGAACATAACAGCTTTTGGAAGCGTCTTGAATTTCAAGTCAGTGGCCCATTTGGTGGGCTTGTTCCGTATGAATAGGGTTCATCTTCTGAATAATAATAATAATAATAATAATAATAATAATAATAATAATAATAATAATAATAATAATAATAATAATTAAAAATTATATCCAAATCCAGATACGGAAGGACCTCGACGAGGTAATTTTCGGGTGGAACCACGCTACAGGTAAATCCTTCAGGTGAAACTGAAAACAAAAACCTTAATTAGTGCTAAAGCACTAAATAAGATCTTTACATTATGTTTCATATCTTTAGGGATATCTAGTTCAGGCCTAGAAGAAAAATATAGCAATATGTGGGGAAATATGGGTCCTAACGCATGCATGAAGTGTCATTCCCTAATTTTGAGTAAGAAGAGGCAACTGAATTACGGGGAAAACAGAAGATTGAATGGAATTCATCATCACGAAAAACCAATATGGCTGCTAGTCTTTAGTAATGAAATGTAATATGGCCAACACTCCGCCATTACCGAAATGAAAATTTGGCTGACAGTTCACCAGTTAACCTTCATGAAAAGCCAACATGGCTGGCATCTGTGATCACTTAAATTAAAAGTAGTCAAACATCTGCTATAACAGAAATGCAAGATGGCTGACGTGTCCAAAATGTAATGTGGTTGAAAGTCTGCCATCTTGGAAATCCAAGATGGCGCTGTTTGCCAACACTGTACTGCTACATGAGTGTAAATACATCATCATCAAAACTGACTAAGGAAGGAAATTTTATATGGATCGAAAGGCTATAGATCACAGAAAGCCAAAACCCGACGAGATCTTGAACCAAAATCCTCCATTACAGGAATGCAAAACAGTCAACTGCCCATCATCACTAAAATACAAAATGGCCGACAATGTGTCACTACTAAAGAGCAAAACTGTCCACAGTATTTAACCACAGAATACAAAATAACCAAGAAAGTGCCACCAAAAAAATACAAAATGGCCGCCGAGGTGCCACCAACAAAATACAAAATGGCGAACAAGGTGCCACCAACAAAATACAAAATGGCCGAAAAGTGCCATCAACAGAATACAAAATGGCGGACGGGTGCCATTACAAAATGAGGCAAGCTTGTTGAAGAATGCTGAAAACTACAGAATTCTTTAGTGGGGCGGAAGGAGAGGGGACTGAATTTAATAGTGGTGGGTCACAATGAAGCAAAAGAGCCACAGGAGTATGTGACTGATGTCACTAGTTGGTTTAATAAATAAATAAATAAATAAATAATAATAACAATAATAATAATAATAATAATAATAATAATAATAATAATAATAATAAATATAAAAATAACAATCGTGATAATAATAATAATAATAATAATAATAATAATAATAATAATAATAATAATAATAATAATAATAATAATCTAAACTGTCACAACAAAATCAAAACAAATAACTGAAATCTGTGCAACTTCCAAGGTTACTTAATAACCACAGTAAAAAAATCACAACTACCACAACAACAACAACAATAACAATATTTATCATTATCACCGTTACAGCACCAACATTTACAGCAACAACAATTTCCAGCCAATCAAACGGCAATACCAATCGGAGACCCCGAGACGCCCACACCAATTTCAACCAACCTGCCACACCTCCGACCCCGTCACCAATCACAGCAGGTATATGCACCGCCCATACTCACCTGGAAGAGAAAAAAAGAGGACATTAATGAACTGAATTGAACATAGAATTGAGGCCAAGGGCCAAGCAACGGGACCTAAGAGGTCAAGCAGCGCTGAAACGGAAATTGAGAGTTAAAGGTTTGAAAGGTGTAACAGGAAGAGAGAATATGAAAGGAGGTACAGTAAAGAAGTTATTAAAAGCATTTTACGTCTCAAGTGAATGAAGGTGGTTAGTCTAACCATATGTCGATTAGAGTCTAACCATTCGGGACTTTTAGTCCATCTGTCCATTAGTCTAATCTCGGTTTTAAGCCTTACCAATGTCTTTTGTGATCTAAACAAATGCCGATTATAGCCTTAGAAACTGGCAGTTATAGAGTGACAATCAGCTGATTGTATTCTAACAATCTGTATCAGCGTCTAACCAGTTGTATATTATAATTTAAGCATCAGTGTCATAGTCTAACCTTACTTCTGAGAGAGAGAGAGAGAGAGAGAAATTTTAGCGTTTACTGCACTAAGAAAATTAATAATCATATTTCAAAATCTACAGACGTTATTTCTGAGAGAGAGAGAGAGAGAGAGAGAGAGAGAGAGAGAGAGAGAGAGAGAGAGAGAGAGAGAGAGAGACTGGTGACATATCTAGCAATCATGTTCCGGAAGTTTGATACAAATTTCACAGAATTTGTCAGAGTCTACAATTACGGCAATGCTTCATAATTTATCAATTTCCGCTTTGTTCCAAGTTTGAGGCGCATAGATACGCACGCACACAAACTCCTGCACACTCACACATTGCGCCACTCACCCCTACCTTGCATGCATTCTCAGGCTTTCTAGATATTAAGGTCTTTCCTTTCAGATTCCTGCTTCATACCATCTATCCATCTCTTTCTGGGACTTCCTCTCATCTTTTCTTCTTGCACTTAAGGATATATACTCTTTTCACCAACACACCGTTCTCCAATCTCTCCACATGACTCAACCATCCCAAACTATTTTTTGTAACTTATACACATCATATTTCTCAACCTTTCAGTTCTTATGCCATATATACTATGCAAACTGTTCATCTTACCTCCTTCTATTTTTCCTAATTCCAAATTTAGCACCTACACTTCACTTCTATAAAGGAAAGCTGGCTCAACAATCTCTCGATTATCAAATTAACTTTCATCCCTCCATCTTACCGGCTTCCAATTACCCTCGTTACCTTACCCTGCCATCACTTATTTTCAAATATCTGCTTTTGCAAGCATTTTCAGACTTTTTCGCGAGTATTAACTGTAATCTAACTGTGTTCTATGTATACAAAAATGTCTGAGACAACCTTAGTTACACGACATAACCAAATATCTTATATGTTCTTGTTGTGTGAATACTGTCTTTACTGGTCTTTTTAAATTTATGTGTATATATATATTATATATACATGTATATTTAATATATATATATATAAACATATATATTTAATATATATATATATATATATATATATATATATATATATATATATATACCATCACAAGGATCACGTGACTGAACTTACTGCAAGGGCCAGCAGAAAATAATTAAAAGCCTGAGTACCCGGCGCTTTCGCGTCTTTAATACGTACTTCTTCAGGGTACAGTGCTGTACCCTGTAAAGTTAAGTATACTGTACTTTAGTTTAACCAGACCACTGAGCTGATTAGCAGCTCTTCTTGGGCTGGCCCGAAGGATTAGACTTATTTTACGTGGCTAAGAACCAATCGATTACCTAGCAACGGGACCTACAGCTTATTGTGGAATCCGAACCACATTATACCGAGAAATGAATTTCTATCACCAGAAATAAATTCCCCTAATTCTTTATTGGCCGGCCGGAGAGTCGAACGCGGGTCCAGCAGAGTGCTAGCCGAGTATAAAGCGTATATTAAATAAACGAAAGCTACTGAAATGTATATATATATATATATATATATATATATATATATATATATATATATATATATATGTGTGTGTGTGTAAGCAAACACATACGTGTGTACATTTCAGCAACAAATCAAATTTAACATTTAACTCTAAACCAACAGATACTACGATAATGTCAAGATAGCAATTTAACACGGACAGAATAACAATCCTTTATAAATAGCAAACCAAAGGGTTACAGTCGACTACTGAATTAACAAGCAGTCAATGACTCCACAACAACAAAAATCGACAGGTGGCCTTTAAACCCAGCTGCCTTCCGCCACCTGCAATCAAAACGGAATGAAAAATAAAAAAATAAATAAATAAATAAATAAAAGCGAAGCTGAAACGTAATGCCGAGTTGAGAAGTCATATTCCGTTCAAATATTTAATGGGAGGGGATGTTATTTTCGCGTTCGCTGAGGGCGATTTTTTGAAGGCGTTTAATTTCGCGTTCGAAAAGAGCGGTTTTCGAAGGCGTTTACTTTCGCGTCTTGCAAACGATTGACTTCTTTGTTGTTATCAGGGATCTTCTGATGGCAATATATTCGCATGCTTACAAGACTCTTAAGGAAACAACGTGCATTAGTTTAATAGCATCTGAAAGAATACAACGGCAAAATCAATAGCTAAATAAAGTTATATTCGCATAATTTAATAGGACGTAAATATTCCAGATAAGTGTCCCTCAATATATATATAAAATTCCCCTGGTCCAGGGGCAATCTGGAACCCCTGCTGGTGGGTTAAGTGTCCTAACAGATAGAACAAGAAATATACATGTGTATACAGACGTATACAGACATATACACACGCCCTAGCACAAGTGCACTGTACTTAATTATAATGAACTACAATGTAACATCCCAGTTAATGACACATTAATGAAATCGGGCGGGTTACTCCCGTAGAGTTCTACTCACTGAAGGCCAATTTACAAGAAAACATTTTACGAAATATAAAACACCGTTCTGGAAATAAATACTACAATTAGCAGCAAATAGAATGTTTTACTGTACAGTACAGGGAACTACAAACGACAAAGGAATGACTCGTGACAAAAGAATGACAAACAACACGTCAAACAAAGTCGCTTATGACAGAGGGCGAACGAAATCACGTAAGCAATTAGAACCTTCCTCCCTACAAGGAATCTCATGAATCAAGAAAGAATTATAGGGAGAGAGAGAGAGAGAGAGAGAGAGAGAGAGAGAGAGAGAGAGAGAGAGAGAGAGAGAGAGAGAGAGAGACCCAAAAAATGAAAGGACAGGGAAAAAATGTGAAAGAATGAAAAGGCCGTGAGAAAAACACGGCATAAAGAATGGAGGGGAAAGAATTGGGAGAAAATGCTTTTCCCAAAGGCAGTGGGGTAACAAATAATAGATGATGATGATTCGAGAAGGAAGAAAAAAGGAAGACAACAGGGAGAGAGAGAGAGAGAGAGAGAGAGAGAGAGAGAGAGAGAGAGAGAGAGAGAGAGAGCTACAACCGGCAGTGTAGCAGATGCACAGATGTGGAGAGGGTACTAGGAGCATGGACCTAGTACTATGACGGCCGTGGTTGTCACACGTTACCTTTCATGGCGGCTTATTTATAGTAAACGACAGAGCAAACGATAGCCTACACACACCACACATCAATCAGGATTGAAAATCCATCCATCAACTTAAAATGGAGGCGACTCGATAGCAAATAGCTGGCAGGCTTTGCTTCGCGTAAGGGCGCGCGCATAGACCTGCACCGTATGGGTGTGTATGTACGTGTGTGCGTGCGTATGTATGTATGTATGTGTGTGTGTGTGCTGGGTGTTGCAACATGAGAGGCCCTCCCGCTACCTCATATTGTGTGCGTATGCGTGCGTGCGTGTGCGCATGGGATGCGTAGAAGTTCAAAAATATATCAGTTTTAGATCTTCTGCATCATCTGTTGTAACCGTTTCCGATAAACAGACAAGTTGTAGCTGTGTCCGAATGCCTTCCCGCGTAGCGAGACAGATACAACATCGGTATATGTATCCATTACTTATGAGTGATTTTTATACGTGTTTTTGTATTGGAAAAACAAATGATGCTTGCGAGCAAAATGGCACTAAAACAAAAGATTCGAAAGACTACAATGGCGGCATATAAAAAAAAACGAACGTCATGCATACAGGCGATCTCAATCTCCTTAAGCACATATAAATGGCCTAATAAAATATTTATTTCCAATATCCGCTATTCGTGCTTTCGAAATATCACCTATTGAATGTCACGGCGAAAACAGAAAGATGGAGCACGCGTAAGCAAACGCTCGTTCTTGCTCCAAGTATGGGGAGGCGGGGCCCCTCAGCAACGATGCCGAAGCCGGAGCCAACCGCACAAGTCCGGACAGACTAGGACTAGTGTGCAGTGAGGGAGAGGCTTGTTGGACTGAGGGTGGCTGGCGGTGGCTGGCTTGCCGGTGTGACTAAGATTAATAAAATGAATGACAGAGTAACAAATGCAAAGAGAAATGTTCTAATATGATTAAATCTGGAGTATCTTACTATATTTAAATAAGAGACGAGGAACAGATCTACGTTGCATTGACAATATAACAGCAACATAACCGCTAGTACTACTACGCTAACCAATGGCCATAATGACTAGACCGAATGGACTGTAGTACTACGTTCACAGAACACTGGCGTCGCAGCACCCAAAGGTCAGTGACGACCTTAATAAGACCCAGGAAAGATCGAGGAGATGGGAAGATGGAGGCATTAAGGAGAGGAAAGAAAGAGAGAGAGAGAGAGAGAGAGAGTGAGAGAGGAAAAAAAAAAGGTAATTCAGGATGCGTGGGTATATAGAAGTTCCTTCCCGTTCAAATGAGGGTCTCAAATCGATTGGCCAGATCGCCATTTCCTCAATAACCTGGGGTTAATCTTCCACCCTGATATCACCCATGAGAGAGAGAGAGAGAGAGAGAGAGAGAGAGAGAGAGAGAGGAGAGAGAGAAGTAGCTTTAGAAATACAATGCTATCAACTGACATTTCTTAACATTACAGGTCCTAACAAAACGACAATATAAAGTCTCTCTCTCTCTCTCTCTCTCTCTCTCTCTCTATCATCATGTTGCGTTTGACAATATCCATTTATTTACTGTATTTTGATAACAACAGTAACAGCTTATCGACAGACACTGAATTCCTAATAATAATTATGACTTCCTACAGCAGCCTGCCTCCCAGTACCCTGAAGGAGAAAACTTAAGCCATAGGATTTCGTTTTTCATCAGACATTCCAGCCTCAGTGATATCCTACTTGGTAGGACCTCCTTTCAAATCAGAATGTCCTAGACTGGTAACATTTATGGAACAGGTTCTAGTCCTATGCATCATTTTTCATGATGAGGAATTCCGATATGATTTCCCAGGGACTTTCAATGTGACAGTTTCCCAGCTTCCAGCGAGTTTTTCCAGAACCTCCATGGAAATTTCGGGTGGCGCTCCAGCTTCCAGGGACTTCTCAGGTTATCCATCTTCCAGGGGATTTTCAAATATTCAAGAGACCGTTACTCTCCCAAGGAGGTTTCCGGCGTTAGATCATTCATAGCTTCCATCATCCACAAAGGTGTCTGATGCCCCTGTTGGAAGTTAAGGAAGTTTCCAGAGCACAGGAAGTTTTTACTCTTCCAGCGGTGACTGATTTTCTCAGTTTCAGTGTTTCCAGAAATTTTCCAGATTCTCAGTTTTCCAAAGTGTTTCCAGGGAATTTTTCAGCTTCTATGGATTTTCTCTATTTCCAGAGTGTTTCCAGGTAACTTCCAGATTCCACAGATTTTCTTAAGTCCAGTGTTTCCAGGTAACTTCCAGATTCAACAGATTTTCTTAATTTCCAGCGTTTCCAGTTAACTTCCAGATTCCATACATTTTCTTAATTTCCAACGTTTCCAGGTAACTTCCAGATTCCATACATTTCTTAATTTCCAGTGTTTCCAGGTAATTTTTCAGATTCCAGATATTTTCGCTATCCCCAGTGTTGGTCACTTTTCCAGCCTTCATGAACTTTCTCATTTTCCAGAGAGTTTCCAAGTAATTTTCCAGCTTCCTCGGATTTTCCGGATAATCATTCAGCTTCTATGGAACACAAAGAGTCTCCTAAGATTTTCCCAGCTTCCAGGAACTGTAGCGTCCAGGAGTTTTTCCAGCATCCACGGAGGTTTCCATCTTCCCATGGGCAACAACATAGCCACCATGCCAGCTCTCTCTCTCTCTCTCTCTCATCAGGAAGACCACAAGGATGGGCCCACCCCATTTCTTTTAACCCTCACCCACAGCCCTTAACCTCGACAACACATCCCAACCCCACTTCCCTCCCACCTCCCCTACCCCAGGTCTAACAACACCCCTCCTCCCCACCCCCGCCCATCCATGACCAAAGACCTTTTTCTCTCCACCACTAACCACCTTTACTTCCTTTCCACAAAATGCGCGCCCACACTCACACAAACTCGACAAACTGACCACCTTCGAGAGTACCTCATCCTCATCCACCTCCACCTCCTCCTCCTCCTCCTCCTTCCTAGAATCCTTCTCTCACCTAATTCACTTCTTCCTTTATTTTATATTCCGTCTCGTTTCCTCTTTTATATCCTTTTTTTGTTTTTTGTATTTTTTGGGGGGGAGTTGCACCTTCCTCATATGTCAGGCGCTGTACACACTCTCTTGCCCTGAGAGAGCTTTATTAGGAGGTTCCGACATATATGTATATATATATATATATATATATATATATATATATATATATATATATATATATATATATATATATATATAATCTATGGGAACAATACAAACGAGGGAATGAAACAACAGAATAAAAGATCTTTCGCCTTCTAAGGCATTCTAAAGTCAAATAAAAACTGATTACAAAGGAGAAAATACAAAAAAATAAGCACTAAGATTAAAGAAATATAAAACCTTTTTAGTGCATATAAAGTTTACTACGTTTGTTCCTCATCTGAAGATCAATATCAAATTTAATGTATAAAACACTAATTTCAGTGATAGGAATTTATATATATATATATATATATATATATATATATATATATATATATATATATATATATATATATTGTGTCAATGAAATATTGCTCCCAAACCATTCGGTGGTTCGAATTCACCTGGTGACAGATCGCTTATATAAATTATATATTCCCCTTCGCAGTTTGTTCCGAAGGGGAATGAATTGGATATTTATCATATGTAGCTTAATGTTCGTGCATAAAAAACGTGTCACTGTGTATGTGACAAAAATTCATAAATATATATATACAAACTATATATATATATATATATATATATATATATATATATATATATATATATATATATATATATATATATATATATATATAGACATCTGTGTGTGTAACTATACACCACCGGGGAATTTGATATAAGCAGAAAGTTTATAAAGAAAGACGCACAGGCGGCCTTTCTTAGGAAGTCACTAACAGAATCATTATTTTTACTATCATCATCATCATCACCATTACTATTATCATTATCACCATTTACATTATGGACAATCTGACCGACGTACAGATAATAAAATGATTAAATTTAATGAACCTTTAATTCATTTGACAAACTGAATTGCTTCTCCCAGATACTCAGCACTTTTTCTGCCCGCCCTCAGATCTCATAAACTACTGAGGCTAGAGGGCTGCAAATTGGCATGCTAATCATCCACCCTCCAATCATCAAACATACCAAATTTCAGCCCTCTAGCCTCAGCAGTTTTCATTTTATTTAAGGTTAAAGTTAGCCATGATAGTGCGTCTGGCAACGATATAGGTCAGGCCACCACCGGGCAGTGGTTAAAGTTTCATGGACCGCGGCTCATACAGCATTATAGCGACACCACAGTAAGATAGATCTATTTTCGGTGGCCTTGATTATAAGCAGTACAGAAAACTCGATGGCGCCGAAGAAACTTCGGGGCATTTTTATTTGATTTTTCGTATATGCCAATGTCTTTATTTTCTCGTTATTCATTTATATACAAACGCTTACAAATTTAAAGATTCAACTACGATTACATGATCATTTCAACTACATCCACAAAGTTTACTATTTGTTGTCAGCCTATTAGCATAAGTAGTTCGCCTTTTATATACAGCTATATTTTAACGTTTATGTATTTATTTAACGTGTATTCTATATGGTTACTCCCCTTAAGTGACCTTACGGATTGCTCAGAGCGAAATATCTGCGCATTCTGACCCAAGAATGATTCCACCTGAAGAATACGCACGGTCCAAGAACGGCCCACCAGTCTCTCTCTCTCTCTCTCTCTCTCTCTCTCTCTCTCTCTGTGCAAGCCCAACAATATTCCGTGCCCGGCTATATCATTTTCCAAGACCAGCCACTTCCTGTTGCCAAATATAAGAGGAGGATGGGGCCCCCCCTAATCACCAAATGATCCATTAGTTCGCTGCACTTTCATTTAGAGTGGTTTAAGAAGATGCTAACTGCATCTCTCTCTCTCTCTCTCTCTCTCTCTCTCTCTCTCTCTCTCTCTCCTTAGGGATGTCGGCGTACTACCCAGCATCCTTCCAGGAAGTCATTTTCGAGTCCTATAAGCCTGCAGGACCTTCCTAAGAAATAATTATGGAAACACGCACACATTCGATGGATGGATTCACGGTATAGGATAATACGGTTGGAAGTCATTTTTTTGCGTAGTTAAAAAAATACGCGTAAAACAGTTTCTTAATGACTTTATTGAACACACATCCACACATGCTATATATATATATATATATATATATATATATATATATATATATATATATATATATATATATATATATATATGTGTGTGTGTGTGTGTGTGTGTATTTATTAATACACATATATAACATATATATATATATATATATATATATATATATATATATATATATATGTATTTTATATATAGAGAGAGAGAGAGAGAGAGAGAGAGAGAGAGAGAGAGAGAGAGAGAGAGAGAGAGTTATACCCTAAGAACTCAAAAAAATAAATAAATAAAACAAAATAAAACGCATTTCCCAATAACATCTTATCACCATCAGATGATCTACAAAAAAAAAAAAAACTGAAAAAAAAAACTTGAAGGAAAAAAACACATCTCGGACGGACTCTATACCCATGGACAAAACAATCGTCCCTTTTTTTTTATCTTATTTTTTTTTTTATGCGAAGCGAATAATGTCCTTCCTTAGAATCTCACAAAACCGCCCTCATTACGCCTTCTGTTCGCCAGCGACAAGTAGCCTTAAGGAACGATCTCATTTTCTTGGAGCAATTTCCTCCCTTTCCTCCTCCTCCTCCTCCTCCTCCTCCTCCTCCTCCTCCTCCTCTTTTTCTTCTTCTTCTTCTTCTTCTTCTTCTTCTTCCAGATAAAAGGAAAACTGCTTTCACTTACACCCTTAGAGAATTAACGATTGCCTACTGACGCTTCCCCGTCAAAGGGCCCAGGTATTCGTTGTGTGGATCTCTCTCTCTCTCTCTCTCTCTCTCTCTCTCTCTCTCTCTCTCTCTCTCTCTGTACATATATATAAACACATATATTTATTTATTTATTGTTTATTCATTTACTGCACTTATATGAAAATGGTCATATACATTAAACAAATACCTACACAGTTTACGTATACAGAGAGAGAGAGAGAGAGAGAGAGAGAGAGAGAGAGAGAGAGAGAGAGAGAGAGAATGAATGCGGGCATCTCACCTGAAGAGGCCCTAACGAGAGGTATCTATTCTATCCTTCCTTCCCGAGAGAGAGAGAGAGAGAGAGAGAGAGAGAGAGAGAGAGAGAGAGAGAGAGAGAGAGAGAGAGAGAGAGAGAGAGAGCGACAGTTGGGCTATACAGAAACCTGGGGTTTCGGTTGCGTGTGCAAAATAAGGCGCTTTAATACCTGGTCCTGGTGGTCAGAACAGAACGGGCAAAGTCATTAAATTCATAATATTCCTCTCGGGAAGAACGGCGTGCACCCGTGCCTCCTCCTACTCCTCCTACTCCCACTCCTCCTCTTCCTCTTACTCCTATTTTTGTTCCTACTCCTCCTCCTCCTCCTACTCCTACTGCTACTCCTGGTCTTACTCCTGTGCTCCTAATTTTACTCTTCATCTTTATACTCTTACTCCTACTCCTAATTTCACTCCTCCTCCTCCTGCTCTTACTCCTACTTCTAATTTTACTCCTCCTACTCTTCCTCCTTCTACTCCTACTCCTACTCCAAATCTTACTCCTCCTCCTCCTCTTATCTTACACCTACCCTTACTACTCCTCCTCTTACTACTACTCCTACCCTTACTCCTCCTCTTACTACTGCTACTCCTACTCCTACTACTTCTCCCCTACCTCTCTCCTCCTCTTACTATTACTCCAATTGCTACTCTTACTCATTCTCCCCTTCCTTTTACTCTTACTCCTACTCCTACTCCCATACCTCTCGCCTCCTCTTACTATTACTCCTACTGCTACTTTTATTCCTCCTCCCCTTCCTCTTACTCCTACACTTACTCCTCTTCTTACTACTACACCCACTCTTACCCCTGCCATTCTTACTCCTCCTCCTCAGCTTACTACCACTCCTACTTCTACTCCTCTTCTTCTTAATCGAAATATTACTCCTACTCCTATTACTACTACTACTAATACTACTACTTTTACTCCTCCTCTTACTCCTACTGCTCCTACCCTTACTACAATTCTTGTAGTTTGCGCTCTCTCTCTCTCTCTCTCTCTCTCTCTCTCTCTCTCTCTCTCTCTCTAATGAAACAAAAGTCTGATAAGGTGTTTTATAACAATCAAGGAATTCAGTCAGACTGACAGTTGTCCCATGGAACTGTGATCAAAATTTATGAAATGGAAGGGTTTCTTGGAATGGGATGGGCGAATGGAATGGGTATGAAAGGGGGGGGGGGTTAGTGAGGGAGGAATGGCTAGAGGGAAATATGGACCAGTGATAAATTTTTGGAAAAAATGACCACCTTTCTTGAGGCAATCGGTATAGATAGTAATGTCACAAGCTATTTCAAGCAATTATTAAATTATATAAAAATGTGGAGTTTTCAGATAATTCTCTCTCTCTCTCTCTCTCTCTCTCTCTCTCTCTCTCTCTCTCTCTCTCTCTCTCTCTCTCTCTCTCTCTTTTACAAAATTACAATAAATCATAACCGCAGTTTGCTTTTAAAACACTCATTCTAATTGATCAAGTTGGCATGTTACTGCTTGCCACGTATGTATGTATGTATATAAGTGTGTATGTATAGAGTCTATTCGTGGCCTGTCGAGTTCTCCACTCTTTTTGAATAAGTTTGTCACTACAAAGCCTTAGATCCAAAATACAAGAATATAAAGAAATTCTGATGTCCGTGGCAGGGATCGAATCCGTATTCGGAGTATCAGATCATGTTACCGACCCGACCACGAGAAATATAATTATATATATATATATATATATATATATATATATATATATATATATATATATATATATATATATAATGATGATAAATTATTATTATTATTATTATTATTATTATTATTATTATTATTATTATTCATGTATAAAAAGTTGGGTACGATGGAATAGTTATTGTCCTTATAATAATTCTTGATATTTCAGAAATGCCATTTATCGATATCCTTATTATTATTCTTATTAGTTTTCATTATCACCCCACTTCCGTTCTTGCACTGAGAGAGAGAGAGAGAGAGAGAGAGAGAGAGAGAGAGAGAGAGAGAGAGAGAGAGAGAGAGATTTCTCTAACTCATCTTTGTTTTAACAGATATTTACAAATCTCTCTCTCTCTCTCTCTCTCTCTCTCTCTCTCTCTCTCTCTCTCTCTCTCTCTCTCTCTCTCTCTCCCTTTTTTGTTACCTGGGACCATGTATGATGGGCGTAACAGCTGTTTTAAAATGTAACCATTTCCTTTCCTTTACCTGCCCATGAAGGATATCATGAGAGAGAGAGAGAGAGAGAGAGAGAGAGAGAGAGAGAGAGAGAGAGAGAGAGAGAGAGAGAGAGAGAGAGAGATTGCGCTATTGCATTGTGTATCATTTTCACCAAACAATAGGTTTCTTAGGAACGCCTGGAAAAATTATCACCCCATTTTCCAACTCGCCAAAAATGACGGTAATATAAGAGTTGGTCGACACACGTCATGCTGATGGGAGCCTTCGTTCTATCGACGTTACACACACAAAAAATAGATACATGATGCGCTGTTAGATACGATTACACAGGTCGTGCACAAAATAATCCTTTAGTATGCAAAAGAGTGAATTTAATATGTAATAACACCTGCCTTGGTTCGCTTAAGCACTGAAATAGGTTCCTGGTGGTAAGCCAAATGTGGCGGGTCGTGTAGAGAGAGAGAGAGAGAGAGAGAGAGAGAGAGAGAGAGAGAGAGAGAGAGAGAGAGAGAAGCTAGCTAATCGTCTCCAAATACTTGTCGAAAAAGACCGTAGTAAGGTACAAGAAACAACCGCATTCTTGTCGCAAACATGTCGCAAACACACTACCAGAAACAAGAGAACTGCGTAGCGACTTTTAACAAATGAACAAAGACAAAAACTACAATAAACAGAGAACAGAATTAAATAACAACAACAAAAACAATTCTTCATATGCCAAGCGACCTACCCGAGACTTGACGCAAAGGTTACCGACCTGACGTAAGTGGCAATGGCATACCCTCGTATTTATTCTCTCTCTCTCTCTCTCTCTCTCTCTCTCAACTGGCAAATATGCAGAATCATAGCTACCTCGTTTAGAGGGTCGGGACGGTACGAAACGTCCCAGGAAACGGGACTTATCGTCTCCATCTTCTAACAATTATAATGAGAATTATAATCTTTTTTTTTAAGATTTTTTCTTTTGGGGGAGGGAACTTTTTCGAATCATCCATGACAGAGAGAGAGAGAGAGAGAGAGAGAGAGAGAGAGAGAGAGAGAGAGAGAGAGAGAGAGGCCCGACCGTCCCTTGTTGGAACTACTCATGTAAAATTCACACCTTCGGGATACAAAAGGACATTCCCCGCCCCCTCCGTCCCTCCGCCCGTGTTCCAGTTTTATGGAATCCCTCAACCATCCTGGAAACCTCCTACCACAGCCTCGGGGCCTGACTGCCTCAACCTCTCTCCGGGTTGATTGTACGAATTTCGAGCTCATCACTTAGTGATCGTCTAAGTGGATGCCTCAACCTTGTGTGAGGGGTGTAGGTGACTGCCTCAACCTTTGGGTGAGAATGTGACTGCCTTAACCTTTGGGTGAAGGTTGAAGAACTGACTTAACCTTTGGGTGATGGTCTGAGTGACTGCCTCAACCTTTTGGGCGAAGGTTGAAGAACCGACTCACACTCTTGAGAGAGGGTGTTAGTGACTACCCTCAACCTTTAGCTGAAGAGTTGAAGAACTGACTCCAACCTTTGGGTGAGGATCTAAGTGGCTGCCTCAACCTTTGGGTGAATGTTGAAGAACTGACTCAAACCTTTGGGTTAGGGTCTATGGGGCTGCCTCAACCTATGGGTGAGGGGTCCTGGGGCTCCTCAACCTATGGGTGAGGGTCTCTGGGGGAACTTCTACCTATGGGTGAGGGTCTCTGGGGATCCTCAACCTATGGGTGACGGGTCTCTGGGGGTACTTCCACCTATGGGTGAGGGTCTCTTGGGATTCTCAACCTATGGTGAGGGTCTCTGGGGGAACCTCCACCTATGGGTGAGGGGTCTCTGGGGCTGCCTCAACCTATGGGTGAGGGTCTCCGGGACAACCTCACCCTTCGGGTGATGACTCTGGGCGACAGTCCAATCTCCCGGGTGAGGAGGATTGCCAAATAATAACTTAAAATTTCCAGGAAAGAGGCAGCTGAACACCTGGAATCAACCTAGCAAGTGCCTGGCCCCGACATGGTTGCCATGGTAACCACGGTGCCCCTGGGGACAACCTAACCCCCTACCCCCACCCTAGAAAGGTTAGGGTATTTCCTCAAGACGATGATAATGAAAAAATACCAAAAAATCAAAAAGAAATTTGTATTTTGCCTAACATACGAGACCCTACGCTCGGCTGCTTTAGACGTACATGAATGGAGCACGTATGGAACTTGGCGAAGAGCAGAGATATTAGGAACAAAAGCGCATCGGAATACGTCCGGATCAGAGAAAATAACACGCTTTACAAATAACAGCTCAGCGGGACTTAAACTATTACATAAATGGTAGTTATCAACTTCAAGATTCCGGGTAGCCCAAGACGAGAAATGGCTTCTTCCATACACACACACACACACACACACAAACCACATGTCGGACGTGGAAAGGTCCACCCTTCTATTTCTGGGTAATGGCACTTACGGTCTAATGGGATTTCGAAACCTCGAAGACCGATTCTGTAATTGAGAGAGAGAGAGAGAGAGAGAGAGAGAGAGAGAGAATCAAACTCACACAATGGCCAGGGAAAATAAGGTATTCACAGTAATACCTGTTTATTAAGATAATATGATTCTCTCTCTCTCTCTCTCTCTCTCTCTCTCTCTCTCTCTCTCTCTCTCTCTCTCTCTCACACACACACACACACAAGCACATTCTATAATTTATATATATATATATATATATATATATATATATATATTTATATATATATTATATATATATATATATATATATATATATATATATATATATGTATATATATATATATATATATATATATATATATATATATATATATATATATGTATATATATATATATATATATATATATATATATATATATATATATATATATATATATATATATATATATATATATGGCAACAAAGTCCTTGATTCTCTCTCTCTCTCTCTCAATATCACAACCTCAGACAACTCAAGAGAAATTCCCTCGCAACAGAAACATCACAACCCCTAATAACAACCTAGAGAAAAATTACAACCCTACGTAACAGCAAAAGGAAATAGGAACAATAATATCAAAAGGAACGCATAAAAAAAACAGGTATTTTTTTTCTTGTTACAAATGCTTTGAGCGGAAAGGATTTTTTTTGTCATCGCGCATGAATGCAATCAGGCATTTGCTGTC
Source organism: Macrobrachium rosenbergii (assembly GCF_040412425.1). Taxonomy (NCBI): domain Eukaryota; kingdom Metazoa; phylum Arthropoda; class Malacostraca; order Decapoda; family Palaemonidae; genus Macrobrachium; species Macrobrachium rosenbergii. Next base: position 3,163,852 of record NC_089774.1, on the reverse strand, counting down.
TCTCTCTCTCTCTCTCTCTCTCTCTCTCTCTCTCTCTCTCTCTCTCTCTCTCTCTCGGTTCCTAAGTGATTGCGCGATCAGCTCAAAACCAAACGACCGGCGTTTGATTCCAGTATGAGGCGAGGAGAGGCGGGTCCCATAGAATCTAATGGACCTCTTATTGACCCAAGCAATCATATAATATATATATATATATACGCATATATATCCATACATATCTAGATATAGTTTGTGTCCATGTATGCCTGCATACGTGCGCGCGTGCGTGCTCACGCCCTCCAGCGATACTGTTTTTATTCTCTCACTCTCTCTCTCTCATCTCTTAACTAATCGGAAATATCACGGATACCGCCCATTCTTAAGCAGTTGATACGCACGGTTGGAAATGGTCGTACCTGCTGGCCAGCCACCTTCAACCCCTCCCTCCCTCTCTCTCTCTCTCTCTCTCTCTCTCTCTCTCTCTCTCTCTCTCTCTCTCGTTTAGGTCATCACTGAAAGACAATCGTTCTTCTCCTTTTTGATTTCTCGTTTTAATACTTTAAAATTAATAATAATAATAATAATAATAATAATAATAATAATAATAATAATAATTTGGTTCTTGCCCTGTAGCCTCTTTTTCTAGCCCAGGCCCGATGAAGACAACTACGAAGGAAGCCGATAACCTGCCTCTAGAAGAAAGGAAGATTATAGTAATTAGGGAAAAAACAGAAGCTGGAATAAAATTCCAAAGCACGGCAGTAGAGGGGGGAAAAACTCTTTTTGAACCCTCCAGTCCTCAACAGGAAGTAATTTATAGATTTTTGTTTAAAAAATTTGAAGAATATTTTTAAATTCAAAATTTTTTTTTTAAATTTGACATTATAACTGAACTAATAACAAATTGATGGTATAATTTGAGAATATTTTTTAATTATATTAAAAAAAAATTTAAATTTGACATTATAATCGAACTAACAACAAACTGATGGTATAATTTAAGAAAATTTTTAAATCAAATTCAAAAATTTTAAAAACCTGACATTATAATTGAGCTTATAACAATGATGCTGACCCGTTAAAACTGACTGCATAGATAACCGGATTTATTCACTAATTACAAAGTAATCTTCAATCGCATTTCTCATTTTCCTCACTCGTCTCATCTCACTACACTCATAAACGCTCGACTGGCCACGACGACAATCAGATCTGTCAGTAAAAAATATAATTACATCTATTACGTTATTAGAAAAACAATTATCAAGATATACGATTAAGACTTATTCAGGGTACAAGAACGCTGGTATTATACTAGATCTCTCTCTCTCTCTCTCTCTCTCTCTCTCTCTCTCTCTCTCTCTCTCTCTCTCTCTCTCTCTCTCCTTGCTGAAGTCTGCCTTTTTTTCTTGTTCCATGATAAATTTCACATTTGGAATAATAATAATTAATAATAATAATAATAATAAGTTGTTATTAATATTATTGAGTTGACTGCGACACCTTCGCTAAAACAAAGGTCTCTGTCGATTGCTGTTATGCATTGCTGTGTTTGGACAGTGCCTGGAAGGGTGGCCACTAATACAAGCACACACGCCGCTGCCCACACACTTTCTAAGACTATCAACCGTGACGTGATTGTGAGGATCGCAACTCCATCCCAAAAACTGAATGATGAGAATTTCAAAGTGCCGATTCTGACAGGTGAACTTGACACCAAAATTCTATACCTTGAAAATCTGACAAATGTCGATTCTGACAGATGAACTTGACACCAAAATTCTATACCTGAAAAATCTGACAAATATCGATTCTGGCAGGTGAACTTGACACCAAAATTCTATACCTTGAAAATCTGACAAATGTCGATTCTGACAGATGAACTTGACACCAAAATTCTATACCTGAAAAATCTGACAAATATCGATTCTGGCAGGTGAACTTGACACCAAAATTCTATACCTTGAAAATCTGACAAATGTCGATTCTGACAGATGAACTTGACACCAAAATTCTATACCTGAAAAATCTGACAAATACCGATTCTGGCAGGTGAACTTGACACCAAAATTCTATACCTTGAAAATCTGACAAATGTCGATTCTGACAGATGAACTTGACACCAAAATTCTATACCTGAAAAATCTGACAAATATCGATTCTGGCAGGTGAACTTGACACCAAAATTCTATACCTTGAAAATCAGCGAAATGTAGATTCTGACAGGTGAACTTGACACCAAAAATCTATACCTTGAAAATCTGCCAAATGTCGATTCTGACAGGTGAACTTGACACCAAAATTCTATACCCAGAAAATCTGCC
>NC_089774.1:3141549-3149049 GCF_040412425.1 Macrobrachium rosenbergii | reverse complement strand
AAAGCAACAAAAATATTCATGTCATGTCAAAAAGCGACAAAGATATTCATTAGTCATGTTAAAAAGCGTCAAAGATATTTATTAGTCATGTTAAAAAGCGACAGAGATACTCATTAGTCATGTCAAAAAGCGACAAAGATATTCATTAGTCATGTTAAAAAGCGACAAATATATTTATTAGTCATGTTAAAAAGCAACATAGATATTCATTAGTCATGTTAAAAGCGACAAAGATATTTATTAGTCATGTTCAAAAGCGACAAAGATACTCATTAGTCATGTCAAAAAGCGACAAAGAGATTTATTAGTCATGTTCAAAAGCGACAAAGATATTTATTGGTCATGTCTAAAAGCGACAAAGATACTCTTTAGTCATGTTAAAAAGCGACAAAGATACTCTTTAGTCATGTTAAAAAGCGACAAAGATATACATTAGTCATGTTAAAAAATGACAAAGATATTCATTAGTCATGTTAAAAAGTGACAAAGAGATTCATTAGTCATGTTAAAAAGCGACAAAGATATTTATTGGTCATGTCACAAAGCGACAAAGATATTTATCAGTCATGTCAAAAGCCCCTAAGTAGAGTGTAATCTTGAAGATATGATCAACGAATCCACGTAACGCCAAAAAACTAAGCAATTATTTTCTTTTCTTGTGATTAACGAAGTTGGAAGTAAGAAAGACGACAATAAGCTGCCAATTAAAGAAAATAAGTAAATCAATAAATAAATACATAAGTAAATAAATAATTGAATGCCAATCAGCGTCAATGTATATTTCTCACCAGTTATGGAAAGAGAAACGCTAATATAAAAACACGCAAAAACGCTAAAATAAAGACACACAAAAACGCTAAAATAAAAACACAAAAACGCTAAAATAGAAACACACAAAAACGCCAAAATAAAAACACACAAAAACGCCAAAATAAAAACACGCAAAAAATCAAAAACAAAAGAGTAACCTCTTGAATGCCGAGCAAACCACTAGATTACAGGATTGATTAATCAACTACCTGGCGACCAGAACGGAAACGAAAACTAGCAAGTAACAGACCAAACGCGTGAAAGGAAGGTCTCAATAATGCAGTGACCTGTATCACAGGTAATATCGACGCACCTGTGATGGTCCTGAAAAATGAACGGGTCCTAAAAAGGTCAGGAATTGAATCGAAATACAAATGTTAGCCACAAATAACATTTATACGTCGATTTCACTACGCCCCGGGAATAATTTACACCCAAGGGGAACTAAAACTAGAAAGTGCATCTAGATGGGCCAGGATTCGAACTTGGGGCTTTGATAACACCTACTAGTCAAAATTTCCTCTGGGTTAAGTAAATCAGTTATAATTCCCTTTGGGTGTAAGTTACTCAGCAATAATTCCCTCTGGGTGTACGTTACTCTCAAGGTGTAGAGAATTCGATATTAAATTATATTTGAGGTTTAATATTTGTCGATGCAAAAAAGTCATGAGTGTATGTATAAATACAATATGTGTACATATATATATATATATATATATATATATATATATATATATATATATATATATATATATATATATATATATATATATATATATATGAAATTTTGTATCACACCGTGATATACGATCATGAAGCTACAAATGTCGCTTAATATCAAATTCACGCTACCTCAGGAATATCTCCGATGGAGAATTATCACTGAAGGGGAATTTATAGCTCAGTGGTAACGTCGCCTGAAGTTGCTGGGTAAGTTCTATGTCGAGGGTTCGTGACCCGGCAGTACCAGTCCATTTATCACTTATAAATTTCCCTTCGGTGATTATTCTCCATCGGAGATATTCCCTGAGGTAGCGTGAATTTGATATTAAGCGACATTTGTAGCTTCATGATTATATATATATATATATATATATATATATATATATATATATATATATATATATATAAGCATTTCCTATTAAAATATTCCCCAAACAATCTCCTACAAACTCCTTCAAAGGAACCTCTACATCATCTCCCAAAGGATCTTTCCTACATCATCCAAAGGATACCCTAAATCCTCCTCTTTTTTATGAGGTTCCTCCTCCTCCACCTCCTTCTCCTCCTCCTCCTCTCCTAATTCTGAAGCCCACCGGATCGGCCTAATTAGTAGCTAACCTTTCTCCAAGGTTTATAAAGTGAGCTGACTCTAATGACATAGAACAGCCTCAGTATATGGGCACATACCCTCGGGTAGTCCTACCTTTCAGATACCCATCACGACCTTAACTACCACGTGCACGTTGCGAGAGAGAGAGAGAGAGAGAGAGAGAGAGAGGCCAAGGGAGTTGAGGGGTGGGTGTGGAAGGTCACTGTATGGGCAGGGCATCATTTAGAAGACTAGAAGACTATAGGTGGTTCGGGAAGGAGCATCATTATGGGTTAAAGATGCCCACTGCACTTAGGGTTGGCAATCCTACCCTTACCCTATACCAAAATGACCCTTAAGGAGTCTCTTCACTCGACCCCTATTCATCAAAGTGAACTACATATTACAAGGGGGGTATTTCTAGGGGTGGGTATGGGTGTGTGGGCATTTCTAATTTTTGGGGCCCTTGGACCAACTATCTACGACCTGGATTCGATCCCAGGGCGAGGACGAAGTGAGCTTTTAAAAGAAAATTTTGACAACCAAAATCTTTCTTTTTGAGGAATTTTGTAAATTTTCATATTTCATTATTATTCTCTTTCCATTACTTCCTATTACTCTCTCCTTTTTCATATTTATTATGATTTTTCCTATTTTACTACTCTAATATTAATCATAAGCAAAACTTAATGTTTATCTATTCTTTATATATCAAAATGCTTATGAATGCACCTTTCAGCGACAGACCTTAGCGGCCTGGTACAAGTAGCGACGGATCACAAGCATGTCCTAAAAGGTATCCCTATAAACAAAATCACAGAGAAGCATCACACGACAAGCATGTACTGAAACCTCCCAACAGATAAATTAACAGATAAGCATCGAATGCACTGACCTTAAACTTACAAGCATTGATAAAAGCACACCTAATCAAAATGGCGCCTCACAGAAGCATTTTATATAACCGTGCTCTACAAGGCATCTTAGAAAAAGCATCTAAGATTACACACACATACATACACATACATACATACAAACATACACCAAAAATAAGTTCCCGAAATGGATCCTGTGGGTGGGAGGGGAGTGTATTTAGGCTAAGTTGCCTAAAAAATCTCCAATATACCCCTGTTGACCTACGCAGCAAATTAGGCACCTGACAGTTAGCAGACTATAGAGAAGGGCATGGGGCTCGCAACCTCATCCCAAAAAACTTTCAGTGAAATACTGAGGATGTTACACTGAAGTTCTGGGAAGTTCCGACAAAGTATAAAACTGAATACGAACTGAAGTTCCAGTAGTTACCGAACTTCCTGTGAAACTGAAGGTGGAGTAACTTTCTAAAGTTACTGGGTGACGTGAAAGATGAATCAGTAAATTACTACAGTAACGCGAAGACGAGAATGAGAGACTGGTGAAGAAAACAGGAACGCAAGGAAAGAAACGGTAAATGCACTCTCTCTCTCTCTCTCTGTATATATATATATATATATATATATATATATATATATATATATAAGTATATATAATATATATGTATATACATATATATATATATATATATATATATATATATATATATAGAGAGAGAGAGAGAGAGAGAGAGAGAGAGAGAGAGAGAGAGAGAGAGAGAGAGTAAATTTGTGATAATTTAATCTGACAGATAGACAAAAGAAGAGAGAAAGATTAGAAGGCCAATAATATATAGCGTGAGAGATAGAAATTTGAATAACTGAAAATAGAAAGAATTCCAAAAATCATACACACACCTATATATACATCCTATACTATAGATTACATTCCAATTCTCATTCCCCTCCGGACACTGACAATTCAGTCCATTAAGAAAACAAAAAAACACCAGAAGGAGCCAACGAAAGTCGCAAAACCCAACCTATGGCCCAGCCTGCTAAGAAAACTTCACACACAAAAAATAAATATATATAAAAAATGCGAGTTAAGCAGACACAACTGATGTGAATTTCGAGTCATTCTCTAAGCAGAAAAAAAGTAGCATCTTCTTCAGGATCATCTCCGGAGTGGAAGACCATCGGTCCTGGAGTGTGTGTGTGTGTGTGTGTGTGTGTGTGTGTGTGTGTGTGTGTGTGTGCGCGCGTGCGCCCGCGCGCTCGCTTCCCGTGGACTACTTTGATTGTCATCGGTCAGGGAAACTACACAGGTGAGGGTACAACTCTATGCATGCTTGATTGGAGCAACCTTCTTGAATCGCCTTTTTTCGTTTTTGTGAAGTCAATCACACCTGGTTCTTGCCATGAATAATTTGGAGGGTCGGGAGGATGGGTCTCTCTCTCTCTCTCTCTCTCTCTCTCTCTCTCTCTCTCTCTCTCTCTCTCTCTCTCTCTGTTCAGAGGAGGTGGTTACAGCAAGAAGGAAGACCGTATCCTAGCAATTCACCCCAATTAATTTTTTGTTTTCTTTTGTACACTGGGTATGGCTTCTGTCTTACCTCTCTCTCTCTCTCTCTCTGAGGAGGAGGAGGAGGAGGAGGAGGAGGAGGAGGAGGAGGAGGAGGAGGAGGAGGAGGAGGAGGAGGAGGAGGAGGGGCGTAACGGTAACATCGCATCCATGCAATTCGCCTCAATCGACTTCTTTCACCAAATTTCAGACTTCAGCCCTTTCATCTTTGCCGTCTTTCATCGCTTCCCTTTTTTCCGCTTTCTGTGCTTCTTTTGTTTTGCAGGTCACTGCCCTCCAACCCGCACACCCCCCTCCCCTACAACCTTCAGCCCACCCCGCCCACCTCAAACCCCAAGAACATCCCGTACCGCGCCCTAATCATCATGTCCACCAGTGGTCCTTACTTTCGTGAAGAGGCAAACACCGACTCCACCCACCCACTTCCTCTCTTCTCCTTCTCTATGTTCCCTTTATCCCCACATGGCCAGATCACCTCCCAAACGCAATGTCACGTACCCCCTCCCCCTCTCTCCACACCTCAAGGCCAATCTCACATTACATCCCCAAAGAGTCTTCCAGTTTCTCCACACCTCCAGATCACATCCCTACCTCCAACACTGCACCCTTCACCCGTCGACTGGGTCACCACTACCCACAAGCCCAGAGACACTGACGCTCCCTTACCCCTCCCCCATCACCCCAAGAACTCTCTCTTCCTGTACCAGAGGTACAGAGAATTGCATTGCATGCAACGCCCCACGCATGCAACAATTCTCGTTACTGCAACGGAGAGAACCGGCAATGCATTTGGCTGAAAGCACAACCTCCATTGATCTGTCTTGACGTGGAAAAGACAGGCTCTGCTGGGGGAAGAAAGGTGGACAAAGGGCATGCAGGGAGAGAGAGAGAGAGAGAGAGAGAGAGAGAGAGAGAGAGAGAGAGAGAGAGAGAGAGAGAGAGAGAGAGAATACGAATGCAATCTATTACAGACAGGATATTAATAATTTTGATCACCGTCGATCTACACCAGCCACTCAGAGATAAATAAAGAACAGGATGATTGCTTTGGCCTTTCGAATTTCTGTTATTATTATTATTATTATTATTATTATTATTATTGTTGTTGTTGTTGTTGTTGTGCAAAATAAACACTCAAACAACAAATCAAAGGGACACTTTAATTAAGTAAACAAAGTAATTTACCAGGCATTCATCAACAGTCACCTGTCCATCTTATCTTGAATAATAATAGAATGAAAATTAGTCTACCTTCGAGCTAGTTATTACTAAGCTGGGGTTGCCATTCATCGCCAGACAACACAGTGAATAAATCTTCAAAGTTGTGCAAATATGGTCACCAAATAGTCCCAAATGTGAAGGTCAAATGAAATGCATGGAAAAAGTGTCACGACTTAAAAATAACGAATAAATCGAGTCTAAACAACAAGTAACAAGACTAAAAAAGTACAATAAAAACGAGTCTACCTTCGACCTAGTGATTACAGAGCTAGGAGTTGCCAGAGATTCCCGGGCACCACAACAGATCAATCTCCAAAGATCGCCTGCAAAATATGGCCCACCAAACACAAGAAAGGGACCAATAAAACGCGTCTAAATATATAACAGCCGATAAAACGGGCCCGGTTATAAATAACAAGTGACATACAAAGACGGTCTCTACCTTTGGACTGAGTGATTACAAAGCCGGGAGTTGCCACTAACCGCCAGACGCGATGGAAAAATCGTCAGTCTCTGCTGCTTCTTCTTCTTCTTCAAAGTTCGCATGCAGAAGCAGAGCTCAAAACACGAAGGTATTTTTTCTCAGGAAAGTCCTTCAGTTCTTCGAAACGAGGCCACGAGGTTATGCTTGCATATTGCTTGCGGATTGCATGCACGAACAGGTGGATACGACGCAGAGCATACACGGGGATTATACACTTGCTGGATCAAGACGGAGGCATGTGAAAGAATACACATTTTCCCTCTGTGACGCACCAACAGGGATTTACTTATCTAATGGACTGATGGTGCCTGCCTCTTAAATGATTAATATGTATAATGCTGATTCTTTTATTTGCTGTTGTTATCGTTAGTAGTTCCTGATTTTATTATTATTATTATTATTTCTAAACAAGCTTCCGCAGAACAGAACACCAACAAGTATCAGTAAAACATGGAAACCAGGTTCAAGACAAATCATAAGAAAGCAGAATAATGGTGAGAACGAGTCAAAAGATAAACATAACTAACGACCTCTGGAAACCGCAATTTAGTGCAAATTTGCAGACAACCTTAAACCCTGCTCTTTCTTCCTCTCCTGTTGTGACAAATCCAGACTCTTTCCTTCGCTTCTGTATCGGAGTCTCCCAGGTCTCATTGTGACCCACTTCCGCTAGCTTCACACCACTGGCAAATTCCGTTGGGCCCTTTTCCATAACTTCGAGGCGTCGGTCAAATTACGCCCTACCACCGGTTTATACGGACTTAGGACCGGATCAAGTCGTGAAACATGGATTTGTAATACTGAATAAATTCTTGGAAAGAGAAAGCAGGTGTTTGCGGTCACGTTCCATTCCCGTAGCATTCCCATTCCTGGAAAGCCTACTGCTCGTCACAGAGAGAGAGAGAGAGAGATTGTAAATTATGGTTATGGTGGTACAGCTGGCAAAGGTATTGTAGTTTGGGGGTTGTTTGAAGTACAGTATCTGGTGGGGGGGGGGGGGTTGTTGGAAGTACAGTATCTAGTTCAGAGACCACTTCCTTCTTCAGGCCTGGGCTACAAAAATGGCATTAGGTTGGACCCCCCCACTCTAATACCCTTGTAGCTAACTACACTCCACTAACGCAATTACTCGACACGGCACGGTACGGTACGGAAAGTTAAGAAATACGTGACAGTACGGTTGATATGTGTTATAAATTACGGTACGAACTTCAGTTACGTTATTTCTACTGATGTG